>NC_081794.1:27212420-27449920 GCF_963082965.1 Carassius carassius
CATCACCAGAGCAACGTAACTCCATTAAAATGCCACTCAGATAAGAACGCATTATCCAGACCAGCAGACGGGATGGGCGAGTGACCGCCACTTTGCACTGATTGTGTTTCGAATCTAAAGCGTGTGAGAAATACTTGAGCAGTAAAAGCGATGTGGCAACTCTAGTGACATACGGGCAAAAATGTGTGTGTGTGTGTGTGTGTGTGAGAGAGAGAGAGAGAGAGAGAGAGAGAGAGAGAGAGAGCACAGTCTAGCCATCGAGACGGGCAGACACAGAAAGAGCTGAGAGTGTGTGTGTGTGTGTGTGTGTGTGTGTGTGTGTGTGTGTGTGTGTGTGTGTGTGTGTGTGTGTGTGTGTGTGTGTGTGTGTGTGAGAGAGAGAGACAGGGACAGACAGAGAGAAAGAGAGAGACAGAGACAGACAGAGACAGACAGAGAGAGAGAGAGAGAGAGAGAGAGAGAGAGAGAGAGAGAGAGAGAGAGAGAGAGAGAGAGAGATTTCTATGTAAGTTTAAGACTGTGGTATCAAATGTTCACACAAATGTTATAATTTGTTAGTTTAATATTATAAGATGTTATTATAATCAGTTCCATTACTGTGATGTTCATTTTGTTGTTATAATTTATTTTAATTTTTCTATACATGTACTCTAAGCTTTGGCAATATTGTATAATTTACATTCATGCCAATAAAGCAATATTGCATTGAATTGAATTGAATTGAATTGAATTGAATTGAGAGAGAGAAAGGGAAACATGAGGAGAGGAAGACAGGATGAGCGACAAGATTTTTGAATGAAGAAGGATTTCTGTGTTTTAAAACAAAGGAAAACAATAATTGGCATAAAATAAGAAAATAAATAAAATACTAAAAAATAATAAAATAAGGGTAATTCTAAGTCTATACAGTTACTGGCCAGATGACAATCACATTTCAGCTTAAAAATATAAAGATAGGATGAGTAACAATATAATTTGTACTTTATTAATTTCAGAAAATAATTTGCATGTTAATCTTAAGACATTTTAGTAAAAAAAATCAAATAAACATAATATAAAATAATTGAAAAAACACAATATGAAGTAAAAATTAAAACTGAAACTAAATTAAACTAAACTAGATGGATAAAATCCAAATTTCATCTTAAAATATGAAGCAGGACGAGCAACTATATCGTTTCTTGTTTGTGTTTATTAATTTATTTATTTCAGAAGGGAATTTTTTGTGTTTCATACAGTATATCAAATATCCTAGACATCCACTCATATGCTTCTAAAAAATAATAATAATAAAACAATGGAATGAGAACTAAACTAAACTAAAATAAAACAATTTGTTTTAATTTGTTGCTCACAACACTCTGCTGCAAAACACTTTTCCTTAAACTCATTATATGCGTTTGGCTGTGTGCACACATGCAGTATTAAAACATGCTACTCACAACAACAGTTAATAAAAGTCTTAATTCAAAAAATATATATATAAGTACTTCAACTAAAAATGTCTGAAACTCACCTGAGCTCCTTTGGATCAAAGACCAGTTTCAGATCATTGACGATAGTTGGGACATATTTCAGAGCAGCACCCTAGAATTCACAAAAAAAAAAAAAAAATAAATAAATATAAATATAAATATAAATATATATATATATATATATATATATATATATATATATATATAAATATATATATATATGGCATAAAAATACATCATTTTAGAGCAATGTGTTAATTTGATGAATTGTGCTGTCGAAACAGGATGAACAGTGAGGAACCATGGAAGGTGTCAAGAGCCTCATTTAATGATTATCAGAGACATCTGTGCTCAGAGCAAATCCAGCTGTGCTGAACGGCCCGAGGAGAGCGCCTTCAATGAAAGATGAACCTCACCCCTAGAAGACACTTATGAAACACAAATACTAGGGGTGTAACGGTAAGCAAAAATCACGGTTTGGTACGTACCTCAGTTTTAAAGTCATGGTTCGGTTCATTTTCGGTACAGTAAGGGAAAGAAATGCAAACATTAAATTGCAGGTTGTTTATTACTATAAACTTTTTTTAACAATTTGTTTACACTTTTTTTTTATACTTTTTAATAAAATATATATAAAATAAAAAAAAGAATAAGAAATAAAATACTGCTGCAAAGTTCTCCACTAAATAAAATACTCTCAGTCTCAAACCAATATCATATAATAAAATATAATGAAAAATAAATAAATAACTATGATTACAGTGCAGCTTTACCAATCCCAGCTTGTAGACCTGCTCATATTTAAAAAATATATAACTTTTCTAAAGTGTAAAGTGCAGCATCAACAGTTTCAGTTTTTAGACCTGCTCAGATTTCGTTATAGTGTTGGACCGATCGGAATTAAGAGCAAAGGTCTGTTTAAATGCAGACGGGAGCTGCGTTTGAATTACAACCGTTTTTTTCCTAGTTGTAGTGATGTTCACACTGGCGTGATGCCTTTTGAAAACCTTAGGCCGGTGACACACTGCCATATTGCACCTGTCAAACATAGTCTATTTTGCCGTCAATACTGTTGACAGTGTCCTTTATCAGTAGGCTTTATAGACTTTATAGACTTCCGCCACTTAATATGTTCGCACGAAAATGTTCCGCACACAAAATATTGCATTCGGTACACACGTGCACCGTACCGAAAGCACTGTACCTAAACGGTCCGGTACGAATACACGTACCGTTACACCCCTAACAAATACTGAAATAATCTCCAACACCCCGATCAACAGATGATCAATGAGTCATGAGAGTGTGTTTTCTCCTCTAACCGCTGCTTTTAACACTTAACTCCTGACAAACACTCATCTAGAAATCTGAGCACTACCTTACTCTCAACCAACAACTGAAAAAAGCAGGTTGGGGGTGTGTTTTGGAAAGCTTCTTTCAGTTTAGTTTAAGACTTGTGATGAACAAATGATACACTTCACCTTCATTTCCCTCCAAAACAACACAAAGCTGAAAAGAGAAAAACAAACCGGATGTGCAGTAAAAACACCAGCACAAGCTCGGTTTAAATAAGTGCACTTCAAGCTGATGTGCCGTTTCACTCACGTCGTTTCTAGCTTTTCTTTTGCGACAAGAACAGTGGATAGAAAAGCACATTCCTTCCCTTCACAGTGCTTCTTTACAAGATCACTTTTTAATTTTCTGACAAAAACCACTAAGATGCGGGCTAGCAGCACACCTGCATCACTCACGACCCGTCCAGAGGGTCTGAGGCTTTGTGTCGGCCGCTGAGTGTGTGTGTGTGTTAGAACAGAGGTATGTTAATGCAAAAAAGAAGCGACAGGAAAGGTCAGTGACAAACAACACTGCACACAAATGGAGGAGGAGGAGCAGAGAAACAGATGGAGGAGAGGAGGACAGATAGAGTACCTTGAGGAGAAGCTAAAGATTGTGAAGCCAGAGCCACAGTGGACAGAAGAGGAGATCAGGGGACGAGAGAGAGACACAAACACACACTTCAACACATGAAAGACAGAAACATACATATTCATGTCTGACAGAAGAAACAGAGCAGCATTCTGGGAAGACGTCCTGAGATAAGGAAGTGTACATGGATGTTTTAATATTTGGTGTGGGTTTTGCTTTTTTAAAAATCTTTATCTAAAAGATATCTCTTCTGCTCATCAAAGCTGCATTTAATTACTCAAGAATACAACAGAATCAGTAAAATTCTGAAATATTATTACAATTTTGAAGAACTCTTTTCAATTTGAATGTATTTTAAAATGTAATTTATTCCTGTGATGCACAGCTGTATTTTCAGCATCATTACTCCAGTCTTCAGTGTCACATGATCTTCAGAGATTCATTATAATACGCTGATTTGATGCTCAAGAAACATCTACAGTATTATCAATGTCAAAAACAGTTGTGCTGCTTCCTATTTTTGTTGAAACCTTTTTTTTTTTTGATGACTAGAATGTTTATTTATTTGAAAAATGCTTATTTAATATTACTTTTGACCAATTCTTGATGAATAAAAGTATTAATTTCTTAAAAATATATATTTTAGAATATGTTTTACACAGACCAGAATGTTTCATTTATAATATTACATATTCAAATATGCTGCATAAAAATGTAAAGTTTGATTTATTTTACACATCAGTTCCTCTTCCTTTCATTTTGATGTGCTAGCTAGCAAAACTATGTACACAAATTAAGTCCATTTTCATTGGTTGTCATATCTCATCACAGATTGAGAAGCAACAACTTTGAACATATGGGTGTGCAAATGCATTTAGGGAGGCTTTTTCAGATTTTTCCTCTCATAAAGCGTCATATGAATACAGAAGAACCGGAATACATCATATGGATGTCATTTGTAGGCGTTCAGTGTTTGTAAAAGAGCAGTGTGAACATTCTGAGAAACATCTCCTTGTGTGTTGCATGTGTGAAATGAAGTCACACCAGGAACAGAAGTGTACATGTTTTGTTTCTCTTATCTTAACGCTCTAACGCAGCGTTTAAACATCCAGCTCATCAGAATCCGGCTCCTAGAGCGTTCTCACCTTCACCCCGCCGGTCCCTTCAGCACTGCTGTTCATCATGGCGTTAAACGAGGCGAAGAGATTCCTCAGGGACTCCATGAAATCACTCTCGCCTTTGTTCTCGTAGAGCCTGAAGGAAAACACACAAACAGCAGATGATCAGGGGCTCGAGCGGCGAGAATCATTTCATCTAAATCATCAGAGAGGCAGCAGACTGCTCTACATGTGTTTGGAATGCAAATCCATGACATCAAACTAGCCGGAGCAATACAAATCCACATCAAAAACAATGTGTCAACCTCCACAAACACACACACACACTCCCACCTGTTCACACCTCTAAACTAGCCCCTGATTACAGGCTGATCAGATTGATGAATTGCTTCGTAATCTAGTTTGAAGGGCAGAGAGCTGACGGGCCGTTTCGGCGCTGCTCTAAAGAGCCACAAAAACACTGGGAGGATTCCCACGCTCTCGCTTTCATTAAACGCTCGCCGATGGCCTTTGCTGATGAGATTAGTGCCAGCTGATTTTCTGTGCTCTGGTTAC
This sequence comes from Carassius carassius, assembly GCF_963082965.1. Classification (NCBI taxonomy): domain Eukaryota; kingdom Metazoa; phylum Chordata; class Actinopteri; order Cypriniformes; family Cyprinidae; genus Carassius; species Carassius carassius. The sequence goes on from NC_081794.1 coordinate 27,217,495, forward strand.
GGTGAGGGAAAGATATTCTCACTCTCATCCAGAAGGTTTACATTAGACCGGCCCTCCGTGCATCAACACACACACACTTAGTTACTGGCCCGTCAAATATATCGAAATATTCTTCACACTCCAGTTGACCATTAATTCTTTTGAAGTGCTTTATCCTCGTTAATTACTAAATAAAGGGGAGATATAGTAGAATTTTATTATTTTTAATCAAATGCCGAAGTCATATTTAACCTCAAAATCAAATAAAAACATTTAATTATACTGCAAAATTCAAATCAATTCGAATCAAAAATTCAAGAAATGCTGAGGTCATATTTAATCCCAAAATCAAATGGAAAAATAAGGAATTATAATTAGCAAAAAAATGTAAAACAAAAATCAATTCATAAAAAATCGGAAAAAAAAAATGCAAAAGTCATATTTAACCACAAATTCAAATAGAAAAATAAGAAATTATATTTTGCAAAAATAAACAAATAAATAAAACAAACAATCTGTTATTATGAAATGCTGAGGTCATATTTAACAATAAAATATAAACGAAAACTAAGTAATTTGTATATTGCATTTTATAGTTGTATTTTGCAAGAATTAAATAAAATAAACATCGAGAAATATTTAATAAATAAGTATTGTTTTTTGCATAAATTATCCAAGGTCATTTATAATCAAATTAAAATCAAATCAAAATTATATATACCGTACAAATAAAAAAATGAAAATAATTATCCCATTGCTGTAATGACAGAAAAGAGTGAAGCACTTTTGTAAGCATTCATCATGGTAGCATGTCTTCAGGCTCATTATAAAATAAAATAAAAACAATATTAATGTGAAGATTCTGAGAATTGTTCGTGTGTGTGCGTTTTGTGTATTTGTGCAAATAATCATATGTATAGTTTAAATGTTTATTTAAAAAAAAAATGATTTTGACTTTTTTGTGAATGCTGGTTTAAAGGTCATCAGAATGATTTGAAGGAGAACAATGCAACAGAAAGATCCTGAGCAGGGCTGCAGTAAACACTGAAATTGATGAACATTTGATGAAACTTTCCTTCTGACACCGATAGCTATTCAATCTCACGATAATTGTTAATTTTGGCCATATGTCTCATCATTTCCACTGTAGTCTGAAGTCCTGACTGGGAGACGTGTGCAGTCGGGTCAGGCATGTGTTGGGGAGTCTGTGATCGAGCAGAGAAGTCAATCAGATCAGACTCTGCTCATTAGTGTCTCTCTCAGCGTTCAGGCAGTTAAAGAGACACCATCATATACTTCACCTGCAGACAACATGCTAATCACCAGCGCTGAACTTCATTTAGGCTGAGTCATTACTCAACATGTCCTCCATCTCCCTAAATCAGCGCCGCTACCCGTTCCACTTCCTGTCTGCCTCAAACACATCCTCCATCCGTTAGGAAACCAGGGCACTTCAGTTTGATAAAGGTGTGCCATTTCAGATCTGCACATTAAATCTATCTCTTAGCCTTAACTGCAGCTTATTGGCTGGAAACCCATATTACGAAGGAGGAAAAGAAAGTAGTTTTGCACTATATGTTGGATACGCCAACATTTATTATCTGTTAGCTTTGTGCAACTCGTCAAAAACTGCACACTATAAAAGTAGTAAAGCTGCACAGTTTGGAGAAAAAAAAAGTTTTCTGATAAAAGATTATGTGAATAAAATAAAATGAAATAAAATTAAATACAATTAAAAATTAAATAAAATGAAAAATAAAATAAAAACATACAAAAAAAAAAAATATTCAGGTGTGCTGTTCTTGTTTTTTCCTGCACAATTTGGCCAATATGCTGTGATTATATATCAAAATGGCAATAAAATTGCTACTAGTGTTATTGGCTATATTACAAATATTGTTGGCTCTTTGACAAATTGATGTGTTCCTCTTTTTTGAAAAAGTTAAAATGTAAAGTAAATAAATAAATACTTATTGTGTACTAAAAATAGCCTACTAAACAACATACTAAATAATTACTGTGCTAAATAGAATAATTGTTACATTTTATTGTTAAAAAATATTTAAATATTAAACAATACTACTACATTTATTTTTAAACAAACACTAATTACTACTAAAAGAACTGCAAATAAGAAATTATTGATTTAATATTTTAATGTGAAATAAAAAAAAACTCCAAAATAGTAGTAGTAGTAATAACAACAACAAGCAGCGGTTATAATAGCAGCAATTATTATCGCTGCTAATAACAATAATAATTCCCTGGTTCAGACTACATGCACAGCTCCATGGATTTGAGTGATGTGATATCCCTAAAGCTCAGATGTGCAGAGAATTAAACAGAAGAAGAGATCTGAACGCACTGGTTGAAGAGAACGCGGGATCTAACGATGAACTTGAAGATGTTCTCCAAAGCCTTCAGAGCTTTCAGCAGCTGCTCCGTCAGCTTCTCGGCGTTATCCACGTAGTTCTTCAGGACTTTAGTCAGCTTTCTGAAAGCATCAGCACACAGTGTGTCACACATCAAAACAAAGCACACACTGGCACAGAGAGGGCAGGATGATCTCACACTCACGTGTAGGCCAGGGTGGCACTGAAGTGCTTGCGGATGTAGGTCTCCAGAACCGGATTGAAATGATGGAACTTCCTGTCTGCAATCAGTCCGATTATGAAGACCTTTCAAAAACAGAACAGACACTTATTACACGTAATAAAAAATATTAAAAAAGTAAAAATGTGAAAAAAGTAAAAATTAACAACCATGCATATTAACCATTTTATATATATATATATATACAGTACAGACCAAAAGTTTGGAAACATTACTATTTTTAATGTTTTTGAAAGAAGTTTCTTTTGCTCATCAAGCCTGCATTTATTTGATCAAAAGTACAGAAAAAACAGTAATATTGTGAAATATTATTACAACTTAAAATAATAGTTTTCTATTTGAATATACTTTAAAAAAAATAATTAATTCCTGTGATGCAAAGCTGAATTTTCAGCATCATTACTCCAGCTTCAGTGTCACATGTAACATCCAGTCTATCACATGATCATTTAGAAATCATTCTAATATTCTGATTTATTATGAGTGTTGAAACAGTTCTGCTGTCTAATATATTTGATGAATAAAAGGTTAAAAAGAACTGCATTTATTCAAAAAAAATTCTAATAATATATATTCTAATAATATATTATCTTTACTATCACTTTTTATCAATTTAACACATTCTTGCTGAATAAAAGTATTGATTTAATAAAAAAAAAAAAAAAAAAAGAGAAAAGAAAAATTACTGACCCCAAATGACTGACCAGTAGTGTATATTGTTATTACAAAATATTTATATTTTAAAAACGTAGCTTTTTTTTTTTTTACTTTTTATTCATCAAAGTATCCTAAAAAAGTATCACATGTTCTGAAAAAATATTAAGCGGCAGAACTATTTCCAACTTTGATAATGAATCATCATATTAGAATGATTTCTGAAGGATCATGTGATAATGATCTTAAAAATTCAGCTTTGCATCACAGAAATAAATAAGAATTTAAAGTATAATAAATTTAAAAACAATTATTTTAAATTGTAATAATATATCACAATATTACTGTCTTTTTATGTATTTTTGATCAAATAAATGCAGGCTTGATGAGCAGAAGAAACTTCTTTCAAAAACATTAAAAATAGTAATGTTTCCAAACTTTTGGTCTGTACTGTATATATATATATATACACACACACACACGTTTTTTTTTTTACTTACTACTACTATAACCTACTATAATTCAGCACAACACACAATAGTCAGCCTGAGCTGTTCAGATTATGCCTAAATCCTATTATTTAAAAACTAACATATTAAATACTGGGTCATATTAAACCATTTGTATAAAAGCATTATTATTAGATTAAAAAAAAATTAGAAAGAAAAACTGTTCAAAATTGAATCTAATTAATGCTACGCAGAAGCGCTGATAACATTTTGTAGTTGCTTATAACAGACATGAAAACAATTAAAAATGACACAAGAGCTGTTAAAATATGATTTAATCCTACTCTTTCAAAACTAAAGTCTAATATAAAAGTAAGCCAATGTAATTAATGTTTAGTAGAAGTGCTGACAACATTTTATTGTAATTTGTAAAAGATATGAAACCATTAAGAGAACATCACACACAACAGACTCAAACTAAGCAGTTCAAATATGTAAATATATATCTGAATAAAACTACTTTAAGATTAAAATATTAAAAGTAGGGGAAACTGGAAAGAAACATAACATTAATATCACTAATAGAATAATAGCATTTTGTTCTCATTAATTATAAGTGTTGGGTAGGAATGCTAATCAAATGTGATATTTAGTATGAAAACCTCATATATATAAAAAAAAATGCAAAATATTAATTTTGGTATAAAATTTATTTTGGAATTATTTTTGCATAATATTCATATAAATGAGGTTTTCACATTGAATATCACATTTTGTGTGTGCATGTGTATATGTGAACTTTATTTGTATTTGTTTGTGCAGATTTATGTAAACACATGCCATGCCATGTCTTACCAGAGCATCGAACACAAGAGTATCAAAGGTTTCACTGTCTGAGTTCTCCATCATAATGTTGAAAAGGGCGTCCAAAGTGTCCTGCAGAAACTTAACACACACACACACAGATTATAAGATGAAACAGAAACACACACACACACACACCGTAGTGTGATGGTCAGTTTAACAGGATGATTTTAAGAGCTGTGCTTTGCTCTGAATCATTACTGAGAAAGCATAAAACGTGCAAACAGATTCGCTGTCAGCTTCATGGACTGTCAATCTAAAGCACATGCTGTCCACTTTAATGTCTGCTGTCATTCAGATGATGCTAAGGACATCACAGCATCGAGAAGAGCATCACAGCTCCAGTCCAGATTCACAGACATATATGTGCCACAATACAGACACAAGAGCAGCACTCTCTACTTTCATTTCATTCAATGCATCTTCCTTTTATCTATGTGATATCTATATTAGTTCAAATGTCACGTGTCATATAGCATTCAAAAAACATTTTTTTTCGGGAAGCAGGCATAATAAATCAAGGTTATATTTGTTAAACTTCTTTCTCAATATTTTCTTCAATACAAAATCATCACAAGATAAATAAAGACAAACAAATAATTAAAAACAAATAAAACAAATTATACAAATGAATCAAAACACTATACAATTTGTGCTTTACATTCATTCTTGCTTGAACATTGAGGACACTGGAATATAAAGATACGTTGTCGATTATTTCTATATTACTTAATTGCTTTCCTTCTTGCATTCAATAAAATAAAAATCTCAGCTAAAATAAAAGCAAATGATTCAGTGGCGAAACAATTAAAGTTGTATAATTTTTAGTGCATAAACGCATTACAGATTTTACATTCTTATGATTCAAAAGTATTGGAGTGAATCAGTTGAAGCAGTTCTAGAAAATTATATAATTATATCAAAAAGCAGTATTGGTTTTAGTGTATTTAAATATCCATTGCATTATTTATGTTAAATATAATATATATATATATATATATATATATATATATATATATATATATATATATATATATATATATATAAATCTACTTGAAGAAAATATACAAGTGAACTCTAAAATATATAAAATTATAGAAAATATACAAATTTATAATTATTAATTAAACCTAGTTTTAGTTTATTTAAACATTGTATTGTTAAATAATGCCGTCCCACAGTCATGTCAAGTTCCTCCTCAGATGTCCTAGAAGAACGTTTCATCCTTCAAATGTCAGATAATAAATAAACGGGCGTAAACGTAGCGGTGCCCTTGAATCACTGCAGATGTTTCCTCCAGTGCGTTTACAGTGAAGTGAGCGATCCGTGCCATAGGCAGGATTCCTGAAGAAACCCTATCAGGAACACAATAGCCTTCCTGCAGCATTATTACATCGTCCTCACAGATTTCAAGCGGCATGTCTGCGCCGGCCGCAGAAATCCAATTCCAAACTTGGCAGTGGTGGGAAGGTGTTTTAGTACACAGCGTTAGGAAAGCACATAATCATGTTGAGTGGGACGCCTGAAGGAAACATTCAGGGAAGTCTGTGTGTCTGTCGCTCTGGGTGGTGTGTGCTGAATTATTCACTCGGTGTCTGGCCAATAAACACACTGCTGGGTGATAGGGGTGTGTGTGTGTGTGTACTGTAATTGTAGTCACCCTGTGAGTGTGTGTTCTGCATATTAACAGCTGTTTGAATTAGCAGCTTCCTATAGGCCACCTAAAGACAACTTTAAAATGTTAACACACCTCCGATTTGAAGTTTTTGTGCAGTTTTGAAAATATTGCAATGTATCTGTGGTTGGGCCTTATCCAAATTACTACTACTTACACTATAAATAGATCAACATGGTTCATAATCCTCTTAGTGATTAAGTATTTATTACGACAAATGCCCTATTCTGAATGTGTAGTTTTAATTATATGAACATTTGGATTTGATTTAGGTTGATTTGAATCTCAGGGCTCCGCCAATTAATTACTTTAAAGTTTTATTTTATATTTCATAGAAAAACAGATTTTTTTAATTTTATTTAATATTTTGTCATTTATTTTTTTATTTGATCTTTTATTTTATTTTACATAATCATTTACTTTATTTAATATTCTATTTTAGATTTTATAATTCATTTTTATTTGACATTTTATATTTTACATAAAAATTACTTTATATTCTACCTTTTATTTTATATTTTACATTTCATTTTATTAAAAAATTTATTCTACCTTTACTTATTTAAATTTTGCCATTTTTATTTATTATTCTACATTTATTTATTTATTTTTAATTAGAAATAATTTATTTTATTTCATTTTAAATGAATAATTTTCTTTTTTATATATACATTTTATGCAGTGTGTGCATATGATAGACAGACAGATAGACAGACAGACGGATAGATAGAACAATAACAAATGCAATAGCTGATGTTAACCAACCAACCAGTCTTGTACCAAGGTGAATCTTGAAATGGTGTTTGCTAGACCTTTGCTACATGCATTCAGAAGTAATGTGGTGATCGTCTACAGTTCTGGTTGGTGGTTTTATATTTATGTGGCAGAGACATGGCAGAAAGGCTGCAGAGTCTGTTAGAGAGAGACTGAGGGTATATACAGCACACAGAGTCTCTGCCTCCATCTTTCTCAGCGCTGACAGCTCGAGCGTGTTTCCCTTCAAACACAGCCGGAGAAATCAGTCCATGAGACACCACCTCCAGGAGCAAACTGGCATTCAAACACATGATCCGTGAGGGAAAAGTCACGAAATCAACAGAGCTGGGCCTCATCTCAGAGGGGTTTTTAAATCATATGCTGCATACGAGCATAACACTCTACAACAGACTGAAATTATGATTACAAGAATCACTCCATTCTGAATCTGTAGGTTTAATTACATGATCTCACACAGTTTGTATCAGGGTTACTTCAATGAATTAATTTTTTTTTCTTCATGGATGGGCATTTTCTGAATGTTTAAATTCCAAAGCTTATTTTGTGTTAGATATGATGAAAGCTTATTTCAAGCATTTCTATAATTTCACAGGGCCAACCGCACACCCTACTGGAAACACTTACAGAAATGACATTTCTAAATATATCTCAGCATGTGTTGCTGTTGCCTTCCCAAAAAAAACTAATACGCAAAAAGCTTTGAAGTGCATTCATCAGAGAGTTCATTCATAATTTCATAGCATAAATCAAAGAGGAAGTCTCCACTCCAACTTCAAACGTTTACATTAGCAGCACGGATGTCTGCATGAATCCAAACGGACGTCTGAATGAAAGCTGTGAGTTCGTGTGTCTGTCCGTCAGATGATGCACACGTACCTTGACCACCTCGCCTCCCTCCACCTTCATCAGGTGACAGAGGTTCTGCTGGAGCAAACTGATGTTGGATCTCCACTTCAGCAGCCCCAGGAGATCAACTACAGGACAGCAGAGAGAAACCGCATTAGTGCATTCACCTCGCCATCCTGCACATGAAACATTCATCATAGAGAGACATATGAATAACATGAGCTCTCAGTCTGACTGGTCAAACCTTAAGCCCTGAGAGGAACGGATTTCACTGCGGTTTTGAAGAAAATCGAAATCTTGACAAATACGAAGCAGTTTATCAATCAGTGTTAATAGATTAGACAAAGGGAATCACCTGTAAGGATTCACGGTCACAAATGTTCTTTAAATGATTCTTCCTGGGTGAATCAGACTCAGGGAAACACTCGTGAGAGTTTACAGTTCAGCCGGTTCACTTGAGGACTCTTAACCGCTCCCATAGACACGGTAACAAGCAGCGAGTGACTTTTTAACCTCAAACGAGGCATTCCAGCAATCACGTGAAAACAAGCCATAGTGACGTAATCTGGTGAGACGAGGTCTTTTCAGGAGTGTGTTTAAAAATTTACAGAAACCTTAGTCTAAATGGACATCATATTTCAAATTAAAACTTAATTAGAACTTGTTTATATTGTAGGTACATAAATGTAAAATAATTAATATTTTATTTCTTTATATAACAATAATAGCAACAACAACAACAGGACATTTTATATACACCTTCACACAAACACACACATATATTTGATCTATATATGTAGATATATATAGATAGATAGACAGACAGACACACACAGACAACAAAAAGGAAACAAGTCAATAGAACAGAAAAAGAATAGAGAAAGAATATCTATGTTTACAATACACAACCTAAAACACGTCATGTGACCATTCATGCAGGTACAGGCATAGATATGAATAGGTAGATTCCCTATTATTTAGTTTGCGGATGTGTCTACATGCTTGGAGGAATCGAATGGGGAATCTACCTTTAGATCTATGGCTACAACAATGCGCATGATGTTATTGTTTACACAGTCGTCACAGACCGAATGTGGGCAGCCACGCCATCATTTTCAAAAGTCTCCGTTTTGGTCAGTTTACACTTAAACGCAACCCCGGAGTTTTCAAACTAAAACGGGGTCTACAGCGTCTTCAAAAGTCTCCACTTTTGAGGGTCAAAAAATGCCGGAGCACTGTAAACGATACACGTTAACTAGTGTTGTCACGGTACCAAAATTTCAGTATTCGGTACCGATACCAGTGAAAATCCACAGCTCTCGGTACCAATTTCGGTACCAAAGCAAAACATACAAATATGCTAATAAAAAAAATATATATAATAATAATAAAACCAATGGCATTTTTTATACTTATTTACATTTGTGTTTAACGTTTTTCTACAAGTAATATAATTATGAAAAACAGTAAACGAGTTTCACCCAAATTTAGTTTGTTTTTTAATAAATTAAATTTAAACATTTTATTTTTTGGTAAATAAAGGGGATTTTCTATTAAATTAAAACATGGAAGAAACATTGTGTGATTTATTTCTTTAAAAAATAAAGTTTTTTTTTTTTTTTCAACAGTAGTAGCAGTATCACATACATTGTACTAAATAATAGTAATATTTCTAGCACAATGCCTTTAATTATAAATGAACTTTAAATTGACACTGATTTTACTCAAATGAAAGGGTAAAATGCTTTTGAAGTGACTCAGAACAGTTCTGGTGATGTTGTTTATGTATTTAGATGGCAGATGCTGAAATTACTGCAAGCGTCACGCGCTTCAGTCTATGTAGTAAACAAACCCGCACATCTTTGCCATTCATTCATTCACACAGAGACGCGCAGAACATGCAGGATTCATATTTCAACCAACTGCGGCTTAACATTTACAGATACTGGTCCATATGAAGATTTGATTTAATTAATTTATGCTAACTTTGACAAATTCCGTGACTGTGTATATTAAAATGTAAGTTTCATTTTCATGACAGGATTTTGAGATTCCGTCTGTGTTTTCTGCTACGCGGAAATCATAGCACTGTATGCGTCAAGAACCGGGTTGACCGGGTCCTCGGTACCACCGGTACTTAAAGAAACTTGGTACCTACACAATTTTTTTTTTCTTTTTAGTGCCGACTTGGTACCGAGGGACTGGGTCTTTTGACAACACTAGATGTAACCGTAGCAAAAGTTATGTTTTTTAAAACGAAAATGCACTAGTGTAAAAGGGGCCTAAGGCAGAGGATGTGAGCAGAAGAAGAGCATAGGCTGTGATTCATATCATCATATCACATCAGCAGGAACGATAGCTGTGTGGGAGAGATGATTCAGAGAGTTAAAGATCCCAACATTTACAAGCCCAGCCTGTGGGTTTAATAAAACCCCATCAGAGAGACAGAAAGAGCTGTCAGGCAACGAGAGAGGAGAGTGGCGCTGTCATTCTTTATTAAAAACATCTCATCGCCTGATCATCCGGGAAATGTGCTTCACAAAACTAAAATATCGAAACAAACCTGAGTCACAAACAACACTCCTGCAGACCGCATTGATTTCAACCAGCGTTTCTGACAAAGAGACCAGAAATAGCGGGCGTAGAGGAACAGCGGGGATCCACGGCTCAATATGCTAATGTTTGTTCCATAAAGATCCTCTATTTTACTTTTGTGACAGAAAACACACTGACATTGACAGACAAGGCCTCGCAGGGGGGGGGGGGGGGGGGGCGGCCTACATAACAGTAAAAACCTGTGTTTATATGCTAATGCCTCGGCCTGAGGAATCCTCAGCGACCTCATTACCGCGTCTGCTACACGCCAAACGCTGATTTGGGGGGGGGATTTCCGACAACGGTCTTCATTAACGCGGCATCTGAATTGCCCCCGTGGCTCAAGGGTCGCGCTAAACCGTCGTTAGCACCTCTGTAATCAATTCGCAAGCACGGCCGGCCTCATAACATGCTATGTGAGAGGAATTATGCCTGCGTCCGGCGGGGATAAGGATGGCCTTTAAAGAGCACAGATCGCAGACACTCGTGGCGAGGACTATCGATGCTTGTGTCCGCGTCTGGCAGGGGAGCTTTGAAATTACAGCAGAAAACGTCCTGGCATTCTGACGGTTGTGAAGTGTTTGTGAGATCCGGTTTGGAGTGTCTCGAAGAGTCTCTTAAGCACAAGCTGATTTACATCAAAGATCAGCAACTGTTGAGAAGTTTATTTCTTATTTCTCATCACGTATTAGAGAGAGGAAAGAAGATGGAGTCACAAACCAGTTTGGAGCGTGAGAATGTGACCAGATTTCTGAAATGGAAACCAGGCACATTTAAATGGTTCAGTGGTTGAAATATCATTGAAATCTCACTTGCAATTATCTATGAATGAAAAAAGGGACAATAATTGTTTTTCCATATATTCTTAGTATAATTACAAATTATGATGTTTGTGTCAAACAGACCCTTACTGGTTTTAAAACAAGTCACCAAAAATCACACTATGAGAAAATAGTAAATATTAACCATTCAAAAACCAAAATACAAATAAAATAATAAAATAAATATTCATATTTAAAATTAATATTAAGCAAATATTAAACAGACCAAATATAGTTCATTTAATAAAACAAATAAATACAAAATGAGAAACAGTTTTTGTATCACTGAGATGCAATTATATTGTTTATCAAAATTTTGATTATTAATATTTTGAAGTTTTAGTAATTTTGTTGGGTTTTAGATATTTGTATTTTTTTTCTCCCCCAGTTGTGGTTTTATTTTATTTCTTTTTTTAAGTACATACATAAAATAAAGTAAGATGAAAAGTGTTTTTATATATTTCAGTTGTTTATTTTAAGTAACTTAAAAAAAAGAAATATTGATGAGAACATATGATAAATAAACCAGTGTTAAACAATTAATTTTAGTAATTTATATTTGTATGTAATATTTTAATATTCACACACTGTAAATATATTGTATACAATAAGTACAACCTTTTAAATATTTAAATAAAAAAGGCATATTATTTAGTACCTTTCAGGCTAGTCTTTGTCATCTGTGTTTCATTTATGATTATGATTGAGTTTGCATCCCGGTGTGTATTTCAGGGTTATTATAATTAACTAAAACTGTATTAAAGGTTACTTGAAATAAAATTAATTTGAATTATTTACATTTTATTTCAGCTAGTTTACATATAATTACTTGATTTAATTTAGTTTAATCTGTACTAAAATAACAGCAAATTTAATCAAACTAAACTATAGCAACATTAAAACTAAAAGAATTACAAACTACATGGAAATGAAAACACAATTAAACCTTTCACTAAAATGAGCATGAACAATGTAAATCTAAAAACTAATAAATCCAAATATTAATAAAAACTATTATAAGTATTTCAGTGATACTCAACTTAATAACGCTGGTTTATTTACTGGATGTGTTGAAGGTGCTGAAAAATGGGGATAATTCCAGTCAAAAACAGGGGACGCCTGGTTTTAAAGGTACAGGTTGTTGGACCTACCACGAGAGGGCGCACTACCAAAACAATAACAATCGCGTGGTTTGATGACGCTAAGAAGGAGCGTGGAATGATGGAAGGATTTGTTGTCTTCTACCCAACCGCTGACGGCCATCAATCAGACGGAAATATAAATCATGGATTTAACGTGAGTTCAACGATTTGCGAGTAGATTACTGTACATACAAAGTCAATGCAAAGAAGAGTCCTCGCGCAGGTCTAGAGACGCAATGCCCTGCGTTTGGCGTGTATGCCCCATAATACTAATCTCGTTGATCGTTATAATAGCATACATTTTCTGTAAAGATACGAATCAAAACAACTCACCTGTTGAGTAAAACACAAGTTTACGGGAGCTGTCCTTGTTGACAGAACCAACGGCAGACGGTAAGCAGTAATTATATTCCATAAATAAGTAACACAATCCACCATAAAACGTGCAAGAAGAAAATAAGGAACTGCTTGAAGCAAGCTAGTGGTTTGCTGGACGCTAGACACTACTTCAGCATTTGTCCACGACACTGTTGTCATGTGGTTTCTACGTCAGTAAAGGCGGCGGTAACAAAGGGTAACTAACGTCATTGACAGGCGCTGCACTGCCCCGTGTCACTGTTTAGAATGGGAATTTTCTCATGATTTACAAGTAGTTGAAAACATTACAGATATTGTTAGTAATCAGCTGGACAAAATATATAACACTAGCCTAGTGGTTTTTGGATATTTTACTGCAAATATTTTACAAATTATACCTTTAAGTTCACTCTTCGACTGTCTTGGATTTTAAATTTTACTCAAGCGTTTATTCTTAAAGTCAGGTCTTCCATTCGTAATGCATCCTGGCTGTTCTCTCATTCATTTTTCAGCCAGTGGTCCGTCTCCTCCTGATGCCTGCTCTGGTCTAAAGCACAAAGGCTAAAACTAACCAAGGCTACTCCGTCTTCATCACTGCGGTGGCAGGAGCAGCACGCTCTCTGATGTGACTTCATGCATCGATGGCATCACGAACGCTCAGCTGCTCTGCATTCTGGTCATGTGACCCGGACTGACTCACACAGACAGACACATGAATCTCACTCAAGTGACGTTTACAACATGTCTAGATCAGCAGACTGTCACACTTTTATTTATATAAACATGCTCCAAAAATGAAACGGATAACTAAAACCTATGACAGCCCCTCCATAAACAATGAAAATGGAGTCAGTATGGAAATACTTTAATTAAACAATGATGCATAAAATTGATCAAAAGTGATTATTATTTCAAGACGTTCATATTTCAAAATGACTTTTTCATTTAATGATTTCCATAAACTTACGAAGTGGCACAACTCCACTGTTTTCAACACTGATAATAATTAGAAATGTTTCTCTAATCAGTATATTAGAAAGATTTCTGAAGATCATGTGACACTGAAGACTTGAGGAAGCATCACAGCTTTGAATATATTCAAATAGAAAATAGTTATTTTAAACTGTTATAACATTTCACAATATAACTGTTTTAGTGTTTTTGATGAAATACAGGCTTCAACCTTTTGAACAATAGGGTATAAATTAAATAAAATTATACAATTCTTCTTAACCCAGTTTAAAGCTACAGTGTGTGATTTCTTGTTTGACACTAGAAGACAAAGTTAATTCAGTAACCATTTGTCAGACTGATTCAAAAACCATGAAACAATCTGATAGATCCATTAAAAACTGAATCATTTGACTCTAGAAGACAACTGAATTAAAAAAACGTGCTGTCTATTTAGTGTCTTTGCATCGTAATGTAAAAAAGTACTTAATTGCTTTGTTTTCCAAAAGCAAAACTACTAAAAACGTCTAGTTTACTAAAATTAAAATCTTGTTTTAAATAATAATTGATCACTTGAAATGTTAACGGAAGAATTTATTCAAATACATTTTAACTTTTTTTTTTCAGCAAATTGCCAGTGCAGCATTTCTTATTTAGTTTAACTTGATGAATTTAAATAAAATTTAATAATAAAAACGAGACAAAGCAAAACAAATGAAAACAGAAGTATAAAAATAAACTAATTCAAAATGTTAGTGAAAATTAAATAGCATCTTAAAAAGGTACTAAAATAAGATTGCAAGCTCTTTTTTGTCAGCAACTTGATATAGAAACCACTTTTTAATCACAAATTTAATCCATTCTTGGAACAAGTTCACTTTCAAAACACAGTTTCAGTCTGAAAGGTGTCACAATACTGCAGTAAACTGGTTGCGAACACTGACTTGTCAGCTCTGTTTCTTCTGTTTGTGGTCTTTTTGATAGAGGAATAGAGAAAGGAGAGAAAATGATGGGAAGAATTGGGTAATGAAGCAAAGTGGACGTGTCTTACCGTTCTGCGTGAGTTTGGTGGAGCAAACAAGCGTAGAGATCTGAAACGAGTCCTTGCTGATGGAGAAGCTGCCGAGATTCTGCGTGTTCTTCCCGGACGATGGGTTTCGTTCCTCCATCTCTGGTTTGGTGGAGGCCAAGCTCAGGTACATGCTGGAGTCCTCCAATTTCTTGGCTTCGGCCTACAAATATAAAAACACAGTCATGGAGCTCAACACTGGTTTGCACGAGAGTCTGACGAATGCATTCATTGATTGACAGCTGTCAGTCAGTCAACACACTCTTCAGGCTTGTTTAAATGAAATATAAATGTACAGTTTCTTTAATGTAGCCAGTTTTACACAAACAGTAAAACTAATATCAGATCCGTTTGTATGAGGGTTAATTTGCAGAGCTCAAAAAGGTTTTGACCAGGCGACGTTCCACATTAATGAAGCTCTTTAATATGCAGATATGAAGAGACTGAATACACGAACAAAGCCTAATTGCATAATGATTAAATTGTGATGTGGGGTCAAAGGTTAACTGAGACAAACGAGGACAAGCAGCATCAGTATACAGCTCACGTGTGTGTGTGTGTGTGTGTGTGTGTGTGTGTGTCTTTGAGATGACTAGCGATTGTGTTTTCACCTTATAGACGATGAGATCGTGTTCTCCGTCCCTCAGCGTCGTGCCGTCGTACCTCATCAGCTTCACAAACGACAGAGCAAAGTTCTTCTCTGATTTATCCTTGCCTGTAGAGAAATTGCATATGTATTATCATTTATTAAAAGTCGACCTCTAAACATTTGTTCTTTACATGCACAAAAAAAAACAATGCATTCAATTTGGGTTATATCGCCACCTGCTGGTGTGGCATGCTCTTGACAGCGCTTGATAGCACGTTTTTGCGTTTTCATGTGGACGGGATTTTTTTTTTAAAAGCAGGAGGAAAAACTCAGGGTTATAAAAATACCCGTGTCCGTGTGGACTAGGCCTATGTGTATATAAATTATATTAATTATACAGAATATTTAAAATATATAATATAAATGTATATGTAAATTTAATATATGAAGTACCGGTATATGAATTTCTATATATATTTAAATTGTTATTGTCATTTAATTATACATAATACAATTATATATACACACATTTATTCACACAAATGATTGACACATGTAGTATTATAGAACACACGTTTATAATCCAAGTATAAAATATGAACTGAATTTCATTCTGCGCACTTCAAAGAGGATTACTTTTCCTCTTCTCATAACCTTGACAGTTATATCAAACCCAATCATATTTCAGTCAGACTATGTGCTTCTTTAAGAGCTAAAGCAGCGAATGTGTGAATCTGACATTAAAAATCATCCAAGAGGAGTTTTAATGATCCACACAAACACCAGGAGATGACCATCAGCATCATCATAATCATCATCATCACTGTGGTACCAGGACAAAGGGAACATGAGGGAAGCAGAGAAGACAGCAGCAGACTGACTCAATCAGGAGGAGATGATGATTACTGGTCTGTTTTTTTCTTATATTCAGAATTCAATCCATGAGAGAGACAGACAGGCGCAGTACGACAGGGAAGAAGTACAACTGATTCTCCCTGACATTTGACTGCCTGTCAGCATCAATCAGTACAAGAAAACAGATTTTAATACAAGTGTTTCAAAGCCCACAGAAATCCCTACAAACTGAACACAACTCAAATAAATAAACTTTTCAAAACAAGACCATCGAAACCCCTTTGAACTGGACTAATTATGAACAAAAATGTACGGAATATGAACTTAAATTGCAATAACATTTGTAATTGTATTTTAATTATTTTTATTTTATTATATTAATTATATTATTATTTTGAATAGTAATTATTTTAGGTATCAAAAAACAATAGATATTCATTCTATTTTTAATTCTATTTCGATTTTATTTAATATATAACAAATACTAATTAATTTAAGTATCTAAAAACCATGGTTATTTATTTGTTTGTTTTATTTTAGTTCAAAGTTTGAACGGACTCTGAATTTAAATGTCAGCATTTTAAAGGTGAGATTACCTTTAGATCTCTACATTTTTCATGTATTTTATTTTCTTATACACATTTATTTTCAAAACCACAATAAAGAGAGAAACAGCTTCACATATGTGCTAAAAGTTTGGGGTCAGTAAGATATTTTGATGTTTTTGAAAGAAGTCTATTATGCTGCTTTTATTTAATAAAAAAAAATGCAATAAAAACAGTAATATTGTGAAATATTTTAACCATTTAAAATTGCAGTTTTCTATTTAAATACATTTTAAAATTTATTCCTGTGATGCAAAGCTAAATTTTCAGCATCATAACTCCAGTCTTCAGTGTCACTTGACCCTTCAGAAAATATTCAAAAATGCTGATTTGCTGCTAAAGAAAATTTCTTTAGCAGCAAATCAGCATTTTAGAATATTTTTAATGAATAGAAAGGGTAAAAGAACAGCATTTATTAGAAAAATTTATATTTTGTAATATCACAAAATACTTTGCTGTCTTTTTATTAATAAACAGAATTAGTTCTTTCTGAATAAATGTATTAATTTATTAAAAAATAAATAAATCCCAGCGACTGGCGACCAGAGACCCCGCCCCTCTAATCCTGGCGCTGTGAGGGAGCATGTGGTGGGCAGATGGAGCATGGATAAGAGTGATGACCGCAGCTTAATGCCAGACGCCGCTTGGCCTGTAAACAAGCTCTCAGACTTCACATACACGCCCGCGTTCACTGCCAGTATGATTCACAAACTCCCTCTCAGCAAAACACACAAACAAACAGCCAGAAAACGACTTCAGACCCGCCGAAAAACTTGAGTGGTAGGGATTATGAGTGGCATTTCCTCGTGCTGCAACGCTAGGGTGTCCTGGGTGTTAGCGATGGCATTTCATGTGGGTGCAAAGGTATTCAAAATATTACAGTGTGCTGATGTGTGGTTGCTAGGGAGCTCTGGGTGGTCGCTTGGGCACTGGTATGTTGCACAGTAAATAAGCTTTGGATGAGTGTATACTGACAGTATAACGGGTTTAATAAATGACTGGATAGATGATTGTGTGTAATACTAGTCTTACAAAAGCAGGATATTCACCAATTCAAATTCTAAAGTACCTAAAATAATTAGTATTGGTTATTAAATAAATAAATAGTGAAATAAATAAAATAATAATATAAACAAATCATAATGAAAAATAAAATGTTATGCATATTGGTATTCAGATACTAAAAATTATAAATATTGTTTATAAAATACAAAAAAAAATACAATTAAATATAAACTAAGAGTAAACAGAAAAAAATAAAATTAAATATAAAATAAAATTGAAAAAACAACTTGTGTGCATTGTTTTCATATACCTAAAATAATTAATACTGGGAAAAAAAAAAGATATAAATGAAATGTATTGTTTCCAGATACCTAAAATAATTAGTACTGATAATAACAAAAAATAATATATATATATATATATATATATATATATTATTATTGTATATTATAGTAATTAATGTTAATTTAAGAATTTTTTTGTATCAGAATACACTGAAATTGTTGTCAGAGTGTTGATATTCAGTTGCTAATGTGTTCATAGTGTTTTTCATGTGTTGCTTGGGAATTCTGAGTCGTTACTAGGGTGACTCAGGATAAAATCCCATGTCTGTCAAAGTTTAAAACTCTGCAGTTTGTTCAGATAGCTAACCTTACATATAAGCAACAGTAAAGCAAAGCAGCACTAATGCACACTTAACAGTCGATTCAATAACCACACACTCATTCAGATGCAAATGACTAGAGCTGCACTCAAATAAAATAATTGAGCGGCCATGTAAAGTTGCTAATACTTAAGCCATAAGCCATTTTTGAGGTCGATTAATGATGTCCTGCCCAGTGTACTGTATTACCAAAGACTAGACATTAACGATCTGTCCGTCACAAACTGCGTGGAAATGTTTTTCTGCGACTAAGCTACTAATAACATTTTGGTCAACCAAGCTTCTTCTGCTAGACTAATGATTAGTCAACTATTACGAGGCAGCCCTACAAATGACAAAAGATACAAAGATAAAGAAGGCTTGATATTATTTAAAGTGAAAAGTGCTGCGACCTCAACCACACATAAAAGAGTGAGTTTCCAGACCACCGCTGGGTTTAACAGTTCTGAAAGTGCTCTCCTGTGTGAACGTGTGCTCAACTCACAGTCCTGAGACGAGCGGTGCTTGAAGGTGAACCGCAGGTGACTCCTGTTGACATCTTCAATTGGGATCGCAACCTGCATCACAGAATATCAGACAAAAAGATGAGACGACCTTAGAAAGAAACTAGGACTGGAAAACACCTTAAAGGTCTTGAATATTAATAAAAGATATAAATATGGATCCAAATAGACACTTAAGCAAGGTGCAGTCCTTGTGACCTTTACGCTCAACTTTATTCTTCATTTAAACGGTTTAAATGCTCTTTTAGTTTATTAAATATTTAAAAGGATTAAAAAATAATAAAAATGTTTATGCAAGTTGGTTTTCACCTAGCTCAAAATAAGTAGTATCGATCATAAAATAAAGTAATAAAATAAAACTAAAAGCAATTAAGAAGTAAATTAAAATGGAAAGGATTACATTATACAAAATAAAACATGGCCTGCATCCCAATGTGCATACTATCCATCCGAAATTCTATGTGATATTAGTCTTTTTTTATATTATTTAGGGCAGACAGGATGGATAGTCTGCACACTGGGACGCAGAGATACACTCAGGAAGAAACAGCACATCTAAACCTTCCCAGATGTAGGATGTGATAGTATAAGTGACACTCACCTTGAAGGTTTCAAACCAGCGAGGCTGTTTGACCTGGTAGTAAATGACCGATTTGTATTCCAGAATGCCTTCATCTCCAGCTCCAGGAAATATCACGTTCTAGATGGGAAAGATTAGAATAAAAACTACTATTAAAAACATTAGACATTTAAATCATCTGGAGAGGAACCTGCGGCCCTTATATCGATCATTCTGGAACTGCGCATTCATGCTGACCGGTAAAACAATTTGTTGACTCCCTGCCAAGTTCAGAAGCTAATTAGAGATCAGAAATGACAGATACGAGTTCTGAAATATTAAACAACAAAATCTATTCTACCTGCTGGAAACCATAAGGCGTCCATATGCTGTGAGGAGCAAAAGCACTGCATGCTTTATTGCATTTTTTTCTTCTTGCCATTGCACACAGTGAGGCTCATGCATTCAACACACAGTCACACAGCTGGCCTGTCAAAGCCTGATAAACACACACACACGCATGCTACAGCTGACAGCCACCAATTATGAGCAATAAGTGACCGGCCGCCCTACAGCTGTGAGACCGAGTGCACGTGAGGAAGATGCATTATGTGGGCAGTAAAAATAAGCACAAAGCGGGGGTGGACGGCAGGGAATAAACCAAAAATGCAAAAAAAGAGTAACAAAAGAAACCAAATGTAGCAGTAAGTATGAGGCATATGTGCATGTCAGCAAGCAGAAATACTAACCTCATAACAGACTATAAGAGAGCAAGCATTTAAAGGAAAGTTACAGGTTTAACACCAGCAAAGCTCTACAGACAGCATTCATCTCAATCTGCTAATAATATAATGACTGATTTGATGAACATTAGTATTTATTATTTGTTACTTGACTACATCAAGGTAGTTACATTTATATATTCATTTAGAGACGTTTCTAAATCTTCCTTTTGATGGGCAAGTCCTTGTGTCTTTTATTAAATTACGTATTTATTATTTTTGCTTTTTATATAATGATTATTTATAGTGTGAATGTGTTTGTATATATTTATATACAGTATATTCATATTTATAATGTGTGTATGTTGTGGCAAATTACAAATGTATTGCCAAAGTAACAAATAAATTAAGAGTTTATAATCAATGATTAAACGTGCTGCATTACATTTACTTAATTAAATTGGAGCCTATTTTATATACATACACACATTTATTTTATAGTTTTTTTCCATTGCAACAGTACAAAAAAGAAAACTTATTCTGGCCAAAAAAGCTGAAAAATAAGCATTATACATAGAAAGCATAGCATAAGTTTATTTGCATCTCAGGTCCCTAGAATATGGAGGATGAGA
The DNA here is from genome assembly GCF_963082965.1 of Carassius carassius. Classification (NCBI taxonomy): domain Eukaryota; kingdom Metazoa; phylum Chordata; class Actinopteri; order Cypriniformes; family Cyprinidae; genus Carassius; species Carassius carassius. Next base: position 27,238,421 of record NC_081794.1, read on the forward strand.
AATAAATAAAACATCCCTAATATTACCAATATAATAGTCAAACATACACATAACTAAAAAAGAAAAAGAAAACTTACAGAAATACGGCAGAAATAAATTTGAACATGCTTAGTCATGTGCTGCTTTAACTGAATCTGGATTATTTGTTATAATGTGTGTCTCACACACTGACTGTAGATTACCTCCAGTTTCTTTCCATCTTCATCGTGTACAGACATGGTGACCTCCACGTTTTTAGGCGTCGTCTTACTTCCTTTATCAAAATCCCCCTGAACCAGCGTCACATAAATGTCATTGCGGACATCACCTACAAAAACACGCATAAGGTCTCAGTGTGGCTTATTAACACGATCGATGTGTGATCTACAGCTCAAAATACAGACCTTTTATTAAGAGAATGCACAAAAGTAGCTTAAAAAATGGCTGCTTGCACATCCATAAATCATAATCAGCATCTCAGTGTTGTTTATACTTAAGTCACACTTGGACTTAAATAGCTGCTGTTCCTTTAAGATTTCCCAATGTAAATGTTATGCAAGTGAAATAAATATAAGCAACAGCATGAATGCATGCATGAAACTCAAAAAGGTTTTTTGTTGATAAGTAAATGTGGATAGTCATGTGATAATGTCCATCATGACGAGTTCCTCATTACTGCAGCATAGTTTTCATGAATGTTCTGGGTTGGCTTCTCATTGTTGCTTTGTTTCAAAGAGGAGCAACTAAATAATGTTTTATTGTAAATACATTCAGTTTGATGATGTCACCTGGCATGATGATTTCGGGGAAGCCCATTTTGCGAGCGACGGCGGTGGAGCGGTCCACCAGGTGAGGGAAATCTTTACGGATCTGATTAATATCTCCTGGAAGCAACTTCAGCGTAACCCACAGACCTGAGGAACAGACTACAGTTAAACACACACACACACACACACTGCCTATTTGTGCTCGACAGCCCACGGAAACTTAACACACTTTAATATCTCATCATTAGTGATCTACAAAAAATAATTAAGAGCACCGGATTAGTTTAATTGCTGAGAAAATACCCGCAGGAAGCAGAGCGACTGAGTTATTTAAAGTGTAGGGATGAATTGTGCTGTGAATATTTGATTCGAAAACATTAAAGATACAATTGAGCAATCTGAGCAAATAACCTGAGCTGTTCAAAACAAATGAAGAAAGACCACTCTGCAGATGAACTAACAAAACACTCTAGCCATAGTTCAACTCAAATCCATAGAAGAAAACAAAAATACATTATTTTCACATTTGTATTTTGAAATGAGTAAAAAATAAATTCGAAAGAAAATAATGTATTAATCATATTAGTATTGGTTGTGCTGAATTGTATTATTAATATTTTTAATAACAATACCTACATTAAGTGTATATTATAGAATCTGTATGATGATAATAATACTAAATAATGTTAAATAAATAATGTTTGCATCATTATAGTAATAGTATTTGTTGTGCTAAATTTAAGTTATGCTCATTTTAATGGCATAAAAAAATGTGTGTATATCAAAGTATTCGCATAACAACAATAACATGCATATTGGGAAAAATGTTAAATAAAAATGTAAAGTATACAGTATGACAGTGTTAAAATATTTACAACAGGCCAATGCTTATTAAAATCTGCTAATATTTAAAAAGGTCAATATCTGCACAGGTCAATTTTAAAAAAGTCCTTCACTTAAGATCCTTTCTACCCATAATGCCTTGCATGTCACCTGAGTGCCTCCATCATAAATCATAAGTTAATTGGTCTTAATGGCTCCACCTCTATTAACCTCACTGCTGTTCCTGATTAACCTCGATCATAAATGAGAAGAACCTCTCCAGATCTCTCTGATCTTAGATTATACTGGAAGTTCATGCACATTTATCTCGATGAACTGCTTGTGATAGCAGGTTTTATCATGCTAGGATGATCTGCATCCAGACATATTCAGTTCCCATTCTCTTCAGCATGAACAAATTCTCATGCTTATTAAACCCAATTCAACTTTAACTAATTTTGCTGAATAACTTTGGAATTTGTAAGATTTAGGCCCCTTTAGATTGTGAAAGTCTCTTGGCAGAAGCTCAGTTTGATCGTATCTGGGACAGTGTCGCTTTCCATCTCCACACATCAGTCTTATCTTCAACTTATTTTGACTTTCCAAACTTTAACTAAGCTACAAAAATGAAGCTAAAGATCATTAACAGCAGCCAAATAACCATCTCAGCTTTCTTTTGAATCAGGAATATTTACTTATACAGATATAATCATGTACCTGTAGGTTCATTTTTACTGTACGCTAAAACACGGCATTAAAAGAAACCTTCTGGTAATGTAGTGTCCTTTAAAAATTTGATTTATTCCTTTCATTTTCCTAAAGTCAATGTTTTTTTTTTCTTCTGGCAGCTCTGGCAGTTATGTGAATGCATGGCATATTAATAATTTATCTTTTTAATTAATCTTTTTTCAATTTAAAAATGTTACTTTTATTTTTGAAAAGTGCACAACAGAGGTTTACTGTTACAAAAAAAAATTATAATATAATAAATTGCATTGCATTGCATTAAAAAAGTGCTTTAGTGATTTTATTATTATTATTATTGACAAGTGCATTCTGCTGTATAGTAACATATTTCTGTCACAATTTCTTCGAGTTGAACTAAACCTTTATTTTGACGGGTTGCCATGAAGACTTTTGAGTTTCTGCATGTTTAATGTTTATGATAATAGTTTTTTATCCCAAATTGAGTGTTGAAATGCTGCTAAAATGACTCCGAACAGCTCTGGAGATGAAAGGTGTTCACCCCAGTGACCTTTACCTTGACCTTTGTGATTGACCTCTTTGGCGGCGATGACCTTGTTGATGACGGTCTGGAGGAAGTCGTTCTCGCCCGCCACCCTGGGTGAAAAACGGGAGATGTTCAGCTGCCTGTGGCGAATGGCATCATCCAACGCTAGCCTGGAGTTCACATGCGACAGTCAACACGCCAACGGAGAGGAGAGAGAGAGGAGGAAGACAAAGAGAGAAGAAGAGTAGTAGCCAGAGAGCCAGATAAGAGTGGACATGAGCAGAAGAGGAAAAAAAAAAAGAGATGGATGAAGAAAGCGAGAGGGAGAGAGAGGGAAGACACCAAACAGTGATACAGATACCATGACAGGGACAAAAGCCATTTTTTTAGCAAACAGTGATGCGGGATGGGTGACAGGAGAGACACAGAGAGATGCTGTAATTTCAGAAATGACCCTCATCTCACCCAAACACAGATGAAGCCACTGCCTCTATAAAGACACAAAACCTACTGAGCTGCCTTAATAATAATAATAATAATAATAATAATAAAACATCACAGTCGCACTACAGACACATGATACCGAATTACAACAGTAATCATAGCACTTACAAAGCCAAGTAATTACAGGACATAATTCATCCAAGATGAAGGACAAGGCAACATTTATATTGATTAGAAGTAAAATGTACTTTAAAATACATTTGTACTTAGATTTGGTATAACACAATGAATTATATAAAACAATTATTGTATTATATGAAAACATTTATTTTTTAATATAATGTAAAAACAATTTTATTTTCTTACAAATATTAATTTCTTATAATTATCTGGCCCATTTATTATTATCTGTATTATTATTATTATTATTATAAACAACAACACTGATCGAGGTCACAAATAAGCAGCTACAAAACAAAAACCATCTCCCTAAGGTGAGAACATGCATATTAAACACCGCCAGCAAACCAATGGACTCCTCTCTGAGTGAGCAGAGAAAGACTGAAGAAGACTCCTCTACAGAATAAGAGGGAGTTTGTGAACTGTTGTGTTCAATGAATGAATACACATTTATGGAGTTGATACAACAGAAACCAGAAAAACAGACAAACACTAACAAACTTACAGGCAAATGAGCATTTCTATGCACAACACCCAATAAAACTGTCTCATGGCAGTCATTTTCATGATGTTACGTTTTCATAAAAGCTGTTGTGTTGAGGTCATGAAGTCATACTCACGGCTGGAAGGGAATGAAGTGTTGCTTGTCCTCATCGTCCATCTTTCCCGTGATGATGTCTGTGACGTCCATTACTACAGAGAGAAGAATGAGACGAGAATAACGACCAAACGTCATGTTTCAACAACTATGGATGCATCTCATGAAAATGAGAAATAACCAGCTCATATTTCATCCCGTTAAGACTACTAAGATTGATTTATATTTTGACAGTTTTTGCCATTTACTTCGGCAGTCTCAGCAAATTCACAATTTTGAAGGCACAATACCTTTTCAAATAACTCAAACTACAACAATTACACTTATAAAAACGCAGTAAAAAAATAAGTAATTATAGCACATAAGTCTAAATAAAATAAACTTGAATAAAATGTGTTTCTATTTGGGATAACAGAATAAAATTATGTAAAATTAATTAAATATTATATAAATATTGTTAGTATATTAATGTTATTTATTTATAACACAAAAATAAAAAATTGTTATTGTAATTAAAAGTTTTAATCAAAATTAATCGTATTTAGCCCAATTCTCATTAAATTCCAATTACTATAATAGTGATATTCTACTTATATTGTGTTATGCGTACAGTATAATGCAAGATAAATAAATAAATTATTAAAGTTTACATCAAGCTAGTAATTGCTGTACCGAAATTAATTAATTTAATAAATATAATTTTTTTTATTATAAATAATAAATGCATAATGTAAAATTGTCATGAAAATACAACCCGAATTCCGGAAAAGTTGGGACGTTTTTTAAATTTTAATAAAATGAAAACTAAAAGACTTTCAAATCACATGAGCCAATATTTTATTCACAATAGAACATAGATAACATAGCAAATGTTTAAACTGAGAAAGTTTACAATTTTATGCACAAAATGAGCTCATTTCAATTTTGATTTCTGCTACAGGTCTCAAAATAGTTGGGACGGGGCATGTTTACAATGGTGTAGCATCTCCTTTTCTTTTCAAAACAGTTTGAAGACGTCTGGGCATTGAGGCTATGAGTTGCTGGAGTTTTGCTGTTGGAATTTGGTCCCATTCTTGCCTTATATAGATTTCCAGCTGCTGAAGAGTTCGTGGTCGTCTTTGACGTATTTTTCGTTTAATGATGCGCCAAATGTTCTCTATAGGTGAAAGATCTGGACTGCAGGCAGGCCAGGTTAGCACCCGGACTCTTCTACGACGAAGCCATGCTGTTGTTATAGCTGCAGTATGTGGTTTTGCATTGTCCTGCTGAAATAAACAAGGCCTTCCCTGAAATAGACGTTGTTTGGAGGGAAGCATATGTTGCTCTAAAACCTTTATATACCTTTCAGCATTCACAGAGCCTTCCAAAACATGCAAGCTGCCCATACCGTATGCACTTATGCACCCCCATACCATCAGAGATGCTGGCTTTTGAACTGAACGCTGATAACATGCTGGAAGGTCTCCCTCCTCTTTAGCCCGGAGGACACGGCGTCCGTGATTTCCAACAAGAATGTCAAATTTGGACTCGTCTGACCATAAAACACTATTCCACTTTGAAATAGTCCATTTTAAATGAGCCTTGGCCCACAGGACACGACGGCGCTTCTGGACCATGTTCACATATGGCTTCCTTTTTGCATGATAGAGCTTTAGTTGGCATCTGCTGATGGCACGGCGGATTGTGTTTACCGACAGTGGTTTCTGAAAGTATTCCTGGGCCCATTTAGTAATGTCATTGACACAATCATGCCGATGAGTGATGCAGTGTCGTCTGAGAGCCCGAAGACCACGGGCATCCAATAAAGGTCTCCGGCCTTGTCCCTTACGCACAGAGATTTCTCCAGTTTCTCTGAATCTTTTGATGATGTTATGCACTGTAGATGATGAGATTTGCAAAGCCTTTGCAATTTGACGTTGAGGAACATTGTTTTTAAAGTTTTCCACAATTTTTTTACGCAGTCTTTCACAGATTGGAGAGCCTCTGCCCATCTTTACTTCTGAGAGACTCTGCTTCTCTAAGACAAAGCTTTTATAGCTAATCATGTTACAGACCTGATATCAACTAACTTAATTAATCACTAGATGTTCTCCCAGCTGAATCTTTTCAAAACTGCTTGCTTTTTTAGCCATTTGTTGCCCCTGTGCCAACTTTTTTGAGACCTGTAGCAGGCATTAAATTTTAAATGAGCTAATTAAGTGGATAAAAGTGTAAAATTTCTCAGTTTAAACATTTGCTACGTTATCTATGTTCTATTGTGAATAAAATATTGGCTCATGTGATTTGAAATTCCTTTAGTTTTCATTTTATTAAAATTTAAAAAACGTCCCAACTTTTCCGGAATTCGGGTTGTAATACCTCAAATATATTATATATCACATGTTTTAAAAAAAAAAAAAAAAAAAACTTCTTAACTTTTTATTCATTCATTCATGTATTTGTTTGGTTTTTTTGGGACTCATCACATCACTGTAAAACTAGTAAAACCATAGTAAAAAGCACAAGAGAAAAACCCATGGAAGTTTACATGTGGTTTGTGGTTTATAAGGTGAGAGCAGGCAAAACTTTGTAGATAAGCTGTTAAGTGGCAACTATTACTGACTGAACACATAAACATCTCCTCTAAATGGCCGTTTAGTCAGGTGTGCAGCAGTGGCCATGCTGAGATTGGGTTTACAGCAGCCAACAGGAAACTGATGAGCCATAAAGGAAGCGTTGGCTTGTCTCTGAAAGTGACACATTAAAGGTGACGTCGCACATAGGTTCTGCCTCTACCTGCCTGACCCACATACAGACATACTGCTAACGTCTGTACAGAGACAGAGAGAGAGAGAGAGAGAGAGAGAGAGAGACAGAGAAGAAGCTCTGGAGCAGAAGATCTGGAGCGCTCCGACAGAATCCCAGGCCTCGCTCTACACGACTCTGAAGTCAAACACCTGCTGTATGCAGACGACCTGGTTCTGCTGTCTCCCACAGCCGAGGGTCTCCAGCACAGCCTGGCCCTGCTGGAACAGTAATGTGAGGAGTGGGCACTGACGCTCAACCTGGACAAAACCAGGGTCATGGTGTTCCAGAAGAAGGCCAGGTCTCAGGGAAGCAGATATCACTTCAGTCACGGAGGAGAAGTCCTGGAGCACAGCAGCAGCTACACTTACCTGGGCATCCAGATCTCAGCATCAGGGGGCTTCAGTCTGGCCGTCAAGGCCCTCAATGAGAAGGCACGGAGGGCATTTTATGCCATTAAAGCACGGTTTGGCCAATTAAAATTACCAATTAGAACATGGATTAAATTATATCACGCAATCATTAAACCAATCCTACTGTACAGGAGTGAAATTTGGGGACCAATATTAAAATTTGAAAACTGGGACAAAAGTTTAATAGAAAAAACACATTTGGAATTTGCCAAAAACATCCTAAGGGTAAACAGAAGCACTTTTAATAATGCCTGCAGGGCTTATACCCCTTACACATAGAAATACAAAAAAGAGCTGTTCAGTTCTATCATCACCTGACTCAATCTGACACTCAATCTGTTTAATATAAAGCTATTCTTAATTGTATATAATTACTATTATTAATATTAGAAATATTATCTGCTGTTGCTATTTTTATTGTATTGTATTTTATTGTAATCATATTTTATATTTTATTCTGTATCTAAATGCTCTGGCAGAGACAGAGAGAGAGAGAGAGAGAGAGAGAGAGAGAGAGAGAGAGAGAGACAAAGAGACAAAGAGACAAAGAGAGAAAGAGACTTTTTTTTTTACTTTAACAATCACTTTAATACAAAAGTTAAAAAATTATTATTTCCTTCCTTTTTCTTCTTCTATTCTAAACAAATATACAGACAATAGGGCTTCACAAAAAATAAAAAATAAAATTTCCATCGTAATCAACATCACAAATACATTGGTTCACCCCATTTATATTTAATCGTTTCAATGTCATTAACCAATTTGTAATAAGTGTACTCAATTTTTAATCGTGACCTTATTAACCCACTTAGGACAGACTCAACATCACAAGACACATTACCATTCATTTTTTCTTTCCGTGACACCCATATAGCCATTTTAGCTTGTCCACATAAAAAGTTCATTAAGACATGGGCCTCTTTTTTACTCTTTTTATACTTCGGACCATATATGAAAACCATAGGTGAGAAAACTTCTCCCAAGGTCTGACACCACCCTTCTATTATTGGAACCAACTGAAAAACAGTTTCTGGTATCCCACAGAAAGGACATCCCTCCCTCACCTGTGGATCAAGACGTGCTCTGTGTCTGTTTGTAGCTATTATACTATGCACTAACCTCCACTGAAGATCTCCAGTTCGTTTTTCAATAGGAGGTTTGTACAAGGTCCTCCAGCTGCCCTTGGGGGAAGCACCCAATCCAAACACCTCTTGCCATTTAGACTCTTTTAAACTCATAAGAGCCTGAAAATGCAGTGTCTTGACACGCAATGTGTACAATGATTTTTTACCCGTTTTACTGAAAAGTCCCAACTGAGGTGTCTTAAAAGTTAATAGTCCACCCTCAGTTTCTTCCCAGCTTCCAGTCTCAGCTGCAATGTTTACTTCTGGGAAATCACATATATTCAGTTCTCCATTATACGTTTCTAAGGAGAGTCTGTAACTCTGTGGCAAAAACTCAACTATCCGAGTCAAAATTTTCTTTGCCACTCTAATAGATCTTATGTCCATTTTTTCAGCAAAACTCTCAGCTGATATCCATTCACCTTCAGGTATTAAGTGTCCAATTTTAGTAATTTTTGCAGCCCACAGACTTTTCCTGAGTGATAGGTCTCTAAAAATATCCAGATTCAATGCAGAGTTAAAAAGCAATGGTTCTTCTTTCTGCCACAAACTTTGTGAATTGCTTGACTCCCGAGAAATCTTAAAAAGTGTCCATGCTTTTAGGAGTGATCTGTAAAACGATATTAATCCTGCAAGATCCAACCTATTTATGTCCATCAGGAACAAGTGGCGATCTAGTCCCATGTTCCCTGCTTTCCTCAATAGGGTGCACGCTATCCCAGCCCAGCTCACGTCCTTCCCATAGAGGAGTCTATGAGCCACTTGAAGCCTGAAAGTCTTTAGTCTGGATCTGATGTCCACTAGGCCTTGTCCTCCTTCCTGTCTGGGCAGATACAACACTGGAGCCTTCAGCCAATGCTGTCCCGACCAGAAAAAATCCACCAGACATTTCTGAATTTGTCTCAAGTTCTTCTGGAGGTTCAAGGATCACCATTCTGTGCCAAAGGGAAGAGGCTACAAGGTTGTTACATATCAGCACCCTTCCCCTGTAAGACAGCTGGGGCAGCAACCATTTCCAATGAGACAACCGAGCACATACTTTCTCCAACAGGCCCTCCCAATTTTGCTTTCTATATTCAATTGTCCCCAAAAAAACTCCAAGATATTTAAAACATGCCCCCCCCCCCATTGTATGAAGTGGTGGACTATTTACAATTTGGCCACACCACACAGCATCGCTTTTACACCAGTTAACTCTGGCAGATGATGCCTTTCCATAACATTCTAGAGCATGCTTTACCACATCAACATCTCTATCTCCCCTGATTAAAACGGTTATATCATCTGCATATGCAGATAATTTGACAGATTGCTGGGAGTTTTGAAAGTTAATCTGTAGACTTGCTAAATCTTTCCTTAATTTACATAACGGTCCTGTCTAATTCCCCTCTGCACTTTCACAGGGGTGCTTAGGCCACCAGCCATTTTTATCATACATGTGGCTTCAGTGTACAATAACCGTATCATTGAAATAAAAATATCACCAAAACCAAAGGCCTTTAAAGCATCAAAGAGAAAAATGTGATCCACCCGATCGAAAGCTTTCTCTTGGTCTAATGATAAAAATCCCATTTCAATCTTGTTATCAAAAGCATAGTCATACACGTCTCTCACTAAATGTAGATTATCTACAATAGATCTATCTTTTATGCAGTAAGATTGATCTTCATGTATGATTTCATGCAGTACATTACTTAATCTTTGTAGCCAAACATTTGGAAATGATTTTATAATCCGAACACAAAACTGCCACAGGCCTCCAGTTCTTTAAGAGTGTTAGATCTCCCTTCTTAGGGAGTAGTGTGAGCACTGCACGCTGAAAGCTCTACGGAAGAATTCTTTCAGTGACACTTTTTTGCAGAACTTCAAAGTAATCTTGACCAATGCCAGAAAGCCTTATAGAAATCATCAGACAGTCCATCTATCCCGGGTGCACGACCTACAGAGAGCCCCATAACAGCAGCCGTGACTTCTTCATAGGTGAGTTCGGTCTCTAAAAAAAAGTTTATGCTTCGGGGTTAAAACCGGAAGGTCAAAAAGCAGTTCTTTTCTACATTGTTCTTCTGATTCCTCAGAGGTGTATAAACTTGAATAGAATTCCACAGCAATTTTTCACATCTCTGTTTGATCAGAAATATCTTGACCATTACAGTCTTTTAAACAGTACATCAATTTTTCTTGTCCTTTTTTACGCTCTAGATTAAAAAAAAAAAAGAAGTAGGAGCGTCCATATCTCTTGTTGTAACAAAACGACTCCTTACAAGAGCACCCTTCAGTCTTTCATTTAAAATTGAGCTCAACAGGTTATTCTTTTCAGTCCACATATCTTTCAGGTTTACAGAGTCATTTGTAATCATACTTTGCTCAACACCAATAATTTCTTTTTCAAGACATTCCAAAGACTTCTTTATACAACATGAAGAATGTGATAAATATTGTTGACAAAAATGTATTATTTGTACCTTCCCGATTTCCCACCATTGAATGCAATTTTCATAATTCTTCTCACTCTTCCAAGACTCCCAAAATGACTTAAAATTGTTTAAAAAAAAAAAGTATCATCTAATAATTTATTGTTAAAATGCCAATAATAACTTTTATGCAGTTTTTTTTATAAAGTACACTAGGGCTGCAACTAACGATTATTTTGATAATCGATTAATCTGTCGATTATTTTTACGATTAATCGATTAATCGGTTTATGTACTTATATTTTAGTTTTTTCCATTTTTCCCCCAAGTAAATTATTAATAAATGGCCTTTATCATTCAGCATAGATTTAAGAGATTTTAACCATTTTGCACTGTCATATCCTCATCAAAAATATACCTGGAGTTGTTTTATTGTGTTAGTAATCCTTTGTCGAACTCTTCTGCAATCAGAACACTGACCCATACTCTAGCAAATTTCACAAGATTTCAAATAATGTTTTCACCATGGCAGTCCTTAGACCTCCTAAAGTAGTTTAACATCCCGAACAAAGCTTATTAAGGAATCTTTCAGAACATATTTTCACGAAGAATAAGGATAAAACAGAATAAAATTGCAGTACATTGTATTTTATTATTTACTGGGAAAAAGCTTTATAGCTTTTGCTGTGAAATTGTAAACAATCCTTCAAAAAAAGTGCCAATGGCATGAAACCTGAATGGAACTCACAATTTAAAGTAAAATCCATCAGAAGGTTGTCCAGAAAAAAAAATAGGACACACACAAAAAACCTGCTGTGTGAAAAAGAGCAGTGAATAATACTTAGAAAAAAAGTGCATTTCAAATATCTACATTTACCTCTCTCATTCAGTCATAATTAGGCTGCACGACTGAATTTTGAACTGTTAAACGACAAACTGATCACAGAACATGTTTGTAAAGCTTTAAATGTTAACTGTTAAGAAGCAATGTTATCAGCTTTTATGACTAAACATTTGCAAACAACATTGTACTGGAGAATCTGCACAAATGAAAGTCTTAGGGGCCGTTCACAAATCGCGCCTAAAAACGCGTGGAAAACGCTAGGTGCACCGCTTTCTCCTTCTTTCCAAAGCGCTCGCGCAGAAGCGCCCCTGAGGCGTCTGCCTTTGCTAAGCAACCATGACGTGCTCTCTCCTTGAAGACGCGGAAATTTCAGCAAAGGATAAATGGATTTGCAGCTCAAAAAATCGCTTGCAGTAGCTCTGCTACTAAATTTATTTCAAAATGGAAATCCATATACAACTATGATCAGCTGTTCCTTTCATCTTGACTGAGATTTTAACGTTGTTACGGGAAAGGATGAAGCTGATTGGTTAGTTCTTGTCACATGACCCACGGTGCGGTTGCTGCATTCTGAAAAGTTGAGATGTTTTTAACTCGATGCGGTGCGGTGTTGGAAATAACGAACTTGAGCGCGCAAAAGACGCGATATGTGAACGTCCCCTTAAACAGTGCAGTAGTGCAGAGTTTACAGGTTACTCTTCTTTTTTTAAAGGCTCAATGTAAAGTACTCCCACATCACGCTGAATGCTGCAGACATAGACATCATATGATTTCTATGGCTGCAGAGACGCTGTTCGGGAAGCACGTGACATAAAACAAGGCCAGCTATTGGCTATTCGCTACTTCTCCTGTTGTACTGGCTGAGTAAAACCTCCGGTGGCTCATTACTGCCACAATTTGGTCACCGCAGATTTGAAATATGCACGAAATGAGCCGCTTACGGCAAATAAAAGTTATTTAGAAACGAATCGATGACTAAATTAGTTGACAACTATTTTAATAATCGATTTTAATCGATTAAATCGATTCGTTGTTTCAGCTCTAAAGTACACTCAATAGTGACAAATTTATGATCAGGCATTGAAGTGGGAAAAATAGTTGCATTTGTAACTCTATTCCTCATGTTATGTGACGTATAAAGTCTGAAACCGTCTCATTACTAATCTTCACCCATGTATACTGACGCGTTAACAGATTATACTCTCTCAGATAGGTTTAGATTTTTAATTACATTGGCTAAGCACAATGCACTCCTTAAATGAGGTTCCTCACCATTCCTGTCCTTTGTAAAAATCCAATGTACAATTGAAATCTCCCCCAAAGATAATGAGATCTCCTTCATGTTGTTGTCTTAAAAAAACTCTAATTTATTGAACAATTGTATTCTTTCTGCACCTATGTTTGGAGCATAAATATTCACAAAAAGAAAAATAAGATTACTAATTTCTGCCCTCACAATCAGCAATCTCCCTGGAACAACTTCATTTCTTTACAAGATTTTTACTTTAACTATTGGGGAAAAAAGTACTGCCACTACAGCACTCAAATTGGTCCTATGACTAAGAACTTTCTCTCCTTCCCACCGTAGGCCCCATTCAGCCTCATTACTTTGATCACTGTGAGTCTCCTGTAACAATATCTTTCAACACCTATATCTTTCAAACGTATAATCTCTGAAAGTAACCTAATCTTTCTCCCATCTCTCATCCCATTAACATTTAGAGATCCCACCTGCAAGACATCCATGAGAAAGAGAGAGAGAAATAAAGAAAAAGTACAGAGAAAAATAGATTTAGCAGTTCTCATTATTATTGCGTTTTGCCTTTCCCCTTGTTATACATTCCTTCCCTGTTTGTTTTCCTTGTCTAATAACAGTTATGTGCTTTTTTTAACCGAAACCTCTTTTGCTGTGAAAGTTCTTCAATGCTATTTTTTTCCTCGCCCATACAACAGAGGCAATAAACTTTTCAAGATCTGGGAAAAAAATCACTGACTTCTACACCTGTTTTTCCTTTTGTTTCATCTAAAAAAAGAATTGATCTGTTCAAGAGTATACATATCCTTTTGAGCCACTTTTGCCATATCAGATGTATCGGACCACTGCTCTTCATTTCTAAAACTAGCATCAGTACATTGTGACATTTCATCTCAAACACAAACCAGATTCTCCATACCACCAGTATTTGAATGAACATCACTCACCTCTTCTGAGGCTGCTTTCACCTGTGTCTCCGTTCTCTGTTCTGTGTCCTGCTGATATTGTTTCGCATTATTAACATCTCCACGCGATGTAGATGGCCTCTGATCATCTTTATGTGGGCATGTAAAACGTTTGTGTCCCAGGTCACCACAGTCAAAGCACTTTAGATTTTCAGTGCTTGCATAAATCATGTACGAGTTCTCTCCTTGATTAACTCGGAACGAAACTTCAAAAGTACGCTCCGGCGAAGTAATAAACATAAAAACTTGGCGGCGAAAAGACGTGACATGTTTAAGCGCGATGTTTTTACAGCCTAAAGGAATCATTCTCACTGGACTTGCAATTTTTCCGAATCTTAGCAACTCTTTCGTTATGACATCATTACTAATAAAAGGTGGGACATTCGAAATCATTATTTTTGTTGCTGGAGCGGATAATGGGTTAATCGGGACAAACATTTCCTTTACCCATATTCCGCTCACAGTCAGCTGATTTATTAGCGTTTCAGATCTCAAAAAAACCACAACCACTTTGTTCATGCGTGAAGCTGAAACTATATATTTTCAAAACCTACTTTTTCTCCAACAACTACAAGTAGTTCCTCTATTGTCACACCGGGCTCTTGTACACACCTGCACCCATTCCGGAGTGATAGATTAGGTGACGTTTGCCCAGGAATTAACACCATCCCGGCATCTAAAACTCCTCGGGCACACGATGAAAAACTATCCTTAATTTAAGTAAAAAATAACGAGGGGGAAGGCAAAAAAGAAAAAAGACGAAAAGAAAAGAAACATATAGGCTTAAAGATAAAGTAAGGCTTTTCACAAACGCTCTCAGAGCCGCAATCAGTCTCCACACCAACACCCCCAACAGTCACACCGGAAGTGAGAGAGCAGGGGGGGGGGGGGGGGGGGGGACAGGGAGAGAGAGAGAGAGAGACAGAGAGAGAGAGGGGGGGGGGAGATAGGGAGAGAGAGAGAGACAGAGAGAGAGGGGGTGGGGTAGAAAGAGAGAGAGAGAGGGGGAGAGATAGGGAGAGAGAGAGAGAGAGAGAGAGAGAGAGAGACAGAGAGAGAGAGAGGGGGGGGGGGAAAGAGAGCGAGAGAGAGGGGGGGGGAGATAGGGAGAGAGAGAGAGAGAGAGAGAGAGAGAGAGACAGAGAGAGAGAGAGAGAGAGAGAGAGATGCTTTCCCACTTCAAAACCCGTTTGATGTTTGCTGCTCCTGTTCAGCCTTATTTATTTATTTACAACAGCAGAACAGATTTTTTCTTTTTCCATCAAACAGAAGAATGAGAAACACTCTGTGCTCAACAAACTGTGAGAAACACACTGCACAATAATCAACCGAAGCATCTGTGATCGGCAACAGTAATAATGGCAATAGGAGACACAAATGTTAGGGTCACTTCACTCCACCCAGATCAAGGCTTCTATAACACATACTGTGATTGTAGATGTAATATAACAATATTTAACTCCAGGCACACAAAATCAGTGCAAAAAGGCCAGGTTTGTTTTAAATGCATTATAAATTTATGAATGCAGAGAGATTGTTGTGTCAACTTCTGTACTGTACATAGCACAGCTTATATGCAATATATTATTCAAGTTGATTTCATACAAGGCTCGAACAATTGATTGTATTTGAAGGTGTATGCAATCGCTCAAATAAACCAGAAAAAAATACAAATACGGATCAAGACAAAACACCTGCTACCCGAATTAATCACAACGATATATATATATATAAAATTAAATTTAACCTATTTACTAAACTCAGATATTCAGTTTGTTTTTGTTGATTTATTTTATTCTATTGTATTTACAATGAAAGCTGAGTGTCAAACTTAAGGGTCTTTTTCTTATTTTAATAATGAAATGAAATCAAATATAACAATGCTATAAAAAAAAAAAATATGTGTATATATATATATATATATATATATATATATTCAAAATAAGCAAAATAAAGATAAAAACAAACTTACTCAGAATGTTTTTTCATTATATCCAATAAAAACATCTCATTCTTATAGGTTCTTAGTAGTAACAAATAAAACGAATAATAATAATATTGGTATTTTGATGGACACTATGGTTTCCAGGAAGTGTGCATCAAGTGTTATGTGCGAGGCTCTACCTGCCACGCCGAAGGGTCTGCGGAGGCCAGATGTTAACTTCTTAGTGTTGTTATCTCTGAGCTCCATGCGGCCCACTCGAACGATCTGACAAACAAAGCTGATTTTCTCCCTCTTCAGGTCTTCACTCCCCAGATCCTGGAGAGACACACACAAACAAACAAGTGAGACAGTAATGCACAATCATGTACTCAAATAGCCCATATTATGTTGAGACCCAAAGTGCTATTGGCCATGCACCAGGTGTTTCTGCCTACAACCATCTAGTTAAACTCAAACTCGTTTGTTGAGCAACTAACCGGGAAGGCGACGACTGATGCATGGAATGGTTCGGTGTGCACAGACTGTTAGCATGCAGTCCAGGTGAAGGGCAAATTGCTTGGACGGTGTTTGATTGGGGGCAATAACTCATTCCCTGCTGGGCGTTTGTGCATAGAGTAGCGGATTCTGGGAAAACAAACGGACCCTCATAGCCCAGCATCTATTAAAAAAATGACCTCTAGCAAATGAGAACGTGTGGGTGCAAACAAGCACTTACACACAAACAAACCGATGCATATGCTCTATAATTATAGATTATGCACATGCAAATACACTAAAATCATGCAATTAAAAACAAACAAACATGCTTGATAACAGTGAAACACAAGCACTTCAATATGATTTCATGTTTGTTAAACGTCTTTCCCTGCACAGATAACTGTTTATTCAGTGTTTAATTACATGCAGACGCCGACGCACGTACATGGATGCACACAATACGTGCAACAATGCAAACCAGAAGGTGTCTCCGAAGAGCTTCCTCCTCTAACGACCGTTAGCTCGTTACCCTTTACAGCTTTAATAATGATACTGCTTTCTCCAACACTTTAATTACCAATTCAGCAACACGACTGATGAACACAAATTAAAATGTCACCCAATAATACCGTGATTACTCATTAAGGAACAATGCGAAAGACGGGAACAGACTAACGGAATCGAGCAGTAAACGAGTCATTTGCATTTCCAAGAACAAGCGGAAATATTTGAGTGTTCAAATCAAACAATTAGGTTGTGCTTGTGAAGGGTTTCAAATGGCCTAGCGGTTTGTTAGCTGACCACCTAGATACAACTTAAATCATCTCATTATCAGGCAACCAAGTTTTAACAGCATCGAATGCATCTTTAGCAGAGAACAGGGCTGTTATCGCTAACTAAAACTTTTAAAAACATTGCTGTTCATTAAAATAAAGCTGAAATAAAATCTTATAACTATTAGAAATGTTGCCTGTGAAACTGACTGAAATAAGAGAAAGCACTTAAACAACTAACCTGGAATAACAAGAACTAAAACAGAGCCAAAACTAAAACTGAAATAAAAATAAATATTAACTTTAGCAGCAAAAAAAAAAAAAATTAATAATAATAATAAAATATATATATACAAACACACACACACACACACACACACACACACACACACATATATATATATATATATATATATATATATATATATATATATATATATATACATGCATACATATATATATACACATACATATATACATATATACATATATACATACATGCATACATATATACATACATACATATATACATACATACATATATATATACATATACATATACATATACATATACATATACATACATACATATACATTTATATTTTAAAATAAATAAATGCTGCGTTAACACCTATGTAGAGTTCCAAATCAATCATTTATGTAGTTGGATTTCGGTTTCAGATTATAAAGTAGTTGTCAGCTGTGCTGCTCTTAAAGATTTCAGCATTTCTCAATCTCTTCATGATAATCCAGAATAAATAGTGTCAAAAGTAAAGCCCAAAATAATACATACAGTGAATACGGCACGCAGGTTATGGAGCTGATCGATGTCTTTCACCAAACCTGAGCTGGACCAGCGCACAAGATAGTTTTCACTGCAAGAATATCAAAAATATATAGATTTTAAGATTATTTTCGCAGCATAGTAGCAATTTCATTCCTGATGAACACATGTACTGATAAATGTACAGCTTAAATGCACTAGAAAGCCCCTTTAGATAGAAAAGCATTTGATAAATGCATAAATGCTAATGAAAATGTAAATGACACACTTATAACAACATGATCATTTACTTTGTGTGCATGGTACAAATGCTGTGGTTGATTTACTGCTGAGGATGTGAAACATCATGGTTACTGGACACTGAAGCTCCCAAATGTGGGTCAAACTATTGCCAAATTATAAAAATAAAAAAAAAATTAATTAAATATTAAAAATATAATATTTAGAATAATTAGTAACAATAATAAAATTAAAAAATGTATATAAAGTAAAATAAAAAACTAAAATATAATAAAATAAAAAATGTTTGTGCACTGACCTGATGAACTTGGACTCGATCGGGTCATATAGTGACATCAGCACTTCTGCATCTTCTCCGATTTTGCACACGACATTTTTGAGCGTGACAAACAGGGCGAACGAGGGTGTGGAGGCAAACTTGGCCTGCCTGCTCAAATCCAAGTTCTGCTTCTGAGACTGAAAACCAAAAACATGAAAATGATGGCATCTGTGCACATAGTTAGTCTTTCAAATGCGAGTCTTAAAGTCAGCAAGACTAATCACACGACACAGGCGCTCTCAAAGAATCTATATCAGATTATACACTATCTGTATCTGCTGAAAGAGACTCAAGGACAGTGAACATCTGGGCAGGGTCACCTGGGAAAGACAGGACAGCAGTGCTGTTGTATTTTCAGACTTTCCCTTTGTTTGCTACAACATGAGACAGAACTTTCATCGTTCTGTGAAGAGCTTCTTTGACCTATTAGGATGTTAAATGAAAACTTCTGTCTCGTAGCATCAAGGGAAGCACCTGACTCATCTAAAAGCCCAACTGGTTCAGAGAGACACTGAGGACAGAGATATTCACCTCCTACAGAAGAAGCATGTTTGAGGGTTTATATGAACACAGTTCAGTCTAAAGAAGCCCTGACCTTCATAAAACTTTATCGTACATTTACAATATATCTGAAATGATTTTGTTGACGATATTAAATTAAGGAACGTTAATATTCTGTAGGATTTGTCTGGGAGATTTTTTAGCATTATATATAAATATAAAAACATAAGTATATATAGAAAAATTATAAATATATATTGTAAGCAATGGATGTTTTTATTGGAGGGGACAAATACACATTGATGCTTGTAATATACAGTACAGACCAAAAGTTTGGAAACATTACTATTTTTAATGTTTTTGAAAGAAGTTTCTTCTGCTCATCAAGCCTGCATTTATTTGATCAAAAATACAGAAAAAAACAGTAATATTGTGAAATATTATTACAACTTAAAACAACTGTTTTCTATTTGAATATACTTTAAAAAAAATAATTTATTCCTGTGATGCAAAGCTGAATTTTCAGCATCATTACTCCAGCTTCAGTGTCACATGTAACATCAGTCGATCACATGATCATTTAGAAATCATTCTAATAATCTGATTTATTATGAGTGTTGAAACAGTTCTGCTGTCTAATATATTTGATCAATAAAAGGTTAAAAAGAACTGCATTTATTCAAAATAAAAAATTATAATAATATATATTCTAATAATATATTTTCTTTACTATCACTTTTTACCAATTTAACACATTCTTGCTGAATAAAAGTATTGATTTAATTTAAAAAAAAAAGAAAAAAGAAAAATTACTGACCCCAAATGACTGACCAGTAGTGTATATTGTTATTACAAAATATTTTTATTTTAAAAACATAGCTTTTTTTTTTTATTATTCATCAAAGTATCCTAAAAAAGTATCACATGTTCTGAAAAAATATTAAGCAGCAGAACTGTTTCCAACTTTGATAATGAATCATCATATTAGAATGATTTCTACAGGATCATGTGATAATGATCCTAAAAATTCAGCTTTGCATCACAGAAATAAATGATAATTTAAAGTATAATAAATTTAAAAACACTTATTTTAAATTGTAATAATATATCACAATATTACTGTTTTTTTCTGTATTTTTGATCAAATAAATGCAGGCTTGATGAGCAGAAGAAACTTCTTTCAAAAACATTAAAAATAGTAATGTTTCCAAACTTTTGGTCTGTACTGTAAATGTGTTTTTTTTTACGCTATATCACCATCCGTTTGTTGCATTGAGCCTCACAGCAAAGATGGGAAGTGAGATGGTTGGCTCCCACACTCTCTGTTCCCGTGCAGCCTCTCACACGTCAGTGATGGTGTTTCAGAGCTGTGGTCAGGGACTTTTCATGTGGTTTAGTGGTTGTGCTTCACAAGATAGTCACGTCCAAATATAAATATGAAGTAACAGTTCACATTCAAGGTGTTTATTAAACATCAAAGCGAGAGGTGATGAGAAAAACACTGCAAAGCAAAGAGCTGATGTGAATGTGCCGTCGCCTCTCAGGCCTTGCACATTCACCAAACACATCCAAATATCACAATCCAAATGAAGCGCATGCATCCGAAAAAAAACAAAAAAAAAAGTGGCGTAATGGATGAAAACAGTCTAATATGGATTACCTTCTCCTCTTGGATGCGAGCTTCAATCTGCTTGGACGCGGTTTCATGCGCTCGGAACAGACTGATAGTGCTGGTCAGGTCAGGATCCAGAATATTCCCATCTTTATCTCTCACCACCAGATCCAGGTCTAAATACCTGGCAAACACACACACAAAAACAGTGTAGGAGACGCTTTAAAACACAGATGGCTGAAAAAGATGAAGATCTGTGTTCGACTAATCCAAATGCATAGATTTATTTGGACATTCTCTACTAAATGAACGTGAAAATGAGCATAACAGAAAAAGAATAAGACGGAATTAACTGATTTTCAATAAATGTGAGTAGCACTTAGTGTTATCAGTGGTTTCAGCATGTTGCTATGTGGTTACTAAGGGCATTCTGGATTTGTATCGAAACAAAATTAAAAAACCTTTCACTTAAAGTTGACAAAGACAGAGACGTGAACTGAGAACTGAGAGTTGTACATGTGAATCACTAGTAACTTTTTCACCTAAGCGGTTCTATCGTCTCATCTGCATACTCACTTCCTCCCACAGCTAACGTTAACAGGAACACTGAAACACTCCAGAAATTAGTGTTTAGAAGAAACTTGAATGGTCTGGATGGTCTTGAATGTGTTTAAAGAGTGGGAAAAAAGTCTGTAATTTAAACATTACAAAATATTTATATTTTAAAAACATAGCTTCTTTTTTTTTATTTTTACTTTTTATTCATCAAAGTATCCTAAAAAGTATCACATGTTCTGAAAAAATATTAAGCAGCAGAACTGTTTCCAACTTTGATAATGAATCATCATATTAGAATGATTTCTACAGGATCATGTGATAATGATCCTAAAAATTCAGCTTTGCATCACAGAAATAAATGATCATTTAAAGTATAATACATTTAAAAACAATAATTTTAAATTGTAATAATATATCACAATATTTAAAAAAATTATGTATTTTTGATCAAATAAATGCAGGCTTGATGAGCAGAAGAAACTTCTTTCAAAAACATTAAAAATAGTAATGTTTCCAAATTTTTGGTCTGTACTGTGTATATATATATATATATATATATATAGTTTCTGGTACACACAGATAGTTTCGCTTCATACTGAGGAAAAAAAAAACAGTCACCTACATCTTGTTGGCCTGAGAGCGAGTTAATTAACAGCAATTTTTTTTTTGTGAACTAACTCTTTAATTGTTTGTTTTTTAGTTATCTGATGATTATCTATAATGCTTGTTGTGGAGTGTTCTGGGCATATAGTTCTTACTAGTCCTTCAATGCAAGTCTACTTGTTTATAATATTAGCATCACGATTTTATACTGAGGGTTAAGAAATGTAACACACCACTGATTAAAACAAGTCTTTTCACAATGACCCATCACTGCAAAAACAGACCCTGAATAAAAATGAAGAGTAATAAACGCTTTCATTAAAAGTCTGATTTTATGTAACGGACTGCAGTCGTGACTTCCAGCTCACGCTCTCTCTGCTCCAGCACGACCCGATCAGCACGAGTCAGCAGTGTGTGTGTGTGTGTGTGTGTGTTCATACTTGTTCCCGTAGTCCATCTTAGAGGTGACTTTCTGTTTGAGCTCAGACATCTCGTCCTGCGGGAGCGTGCCGGACAGGATCTGGGAGCGCCACTCAATCAAGTCGTAGATCATGTCTCGGACCGTGTTGAACATCTCACGCTTGTCGCCCTGTTGGAAACAAAGTCTGGTTAAAACCCTGCAATGTGTGTTGATTAATTCGTCAAAGCGCATGCTGGTGCATAAAGGCACGATGCTCTTAATCACTGTAGACAAACACCCCCAGAGTGTCATATTGCTTGCTAAAGCAATTAAAAGAGTTTATAAACTGTCAATGAGATGCTTTTCAAAAAGGTTTGAAAACTAACTTTAATTTTTAATTCGTATATCACATCAGAAGCTTTTTTAAACATCTTGCCCGCGGGTGAAAAGGATGAGATTTATTAGAGAAAATCACAATGCGTCTCAGCAGAAGAGTGTCACTGTGATGTGTTGTCATCCAAACACTGTTGTTAAGCCTGTGATGTCTATTTTCCTAATATATTACTATGCAAAAAGCAGTGTAAATTAAGTGGGATGTCCAAATTAGTTGTATTCATAAAAAGTTGCCAGAAAAAAAAAGGATTTTGAAGTGTGCATCTGATAGACACTTTAGTATCAGTGATGGGAAAAGATTTATAAGTAGTGGAGATGTGATGCAACTGACAGGTCGAATGACAAAACCAGCAGGGCTGGATTGCATTCATTCTACACATGCATATTTTATAGAACAAACTTTTTTAATTGTGTGTGTGTGTTTGCACCATGTCAGCATACAAGAATATTTTTATGGTGAAAAACAGATTGATGTTCAGTTTAATTGATTTATGATTTGTGTTCAAGGAATAAACATTAAGTAAAAAAAAAATATAATAATTAAGTAAAAATAAATAAAAAGACACAATTTACATATTTATTTTAGAAAAAGAAAAATAAGAGAGACCTAAATAAAATTAGATAAAGAATATAAAATAGGATAAGAAAGAAAACAAAGATAAAATGAACAAAAGATAAAATAAAACAAGACAAAAATTATATATAAAATAAATGATATATAAAATAAATGATAATATAATATAATATAATATAATATAATATAATATAATATAATATAATATAATATAATATAATATAATATAATATAATATAATATAATATAATATAATATAATATAATATAATATAAAAATTAATAAATATATATCAGAATGGTTTATTGGGCCTTAGATTTTGCCCAAGTTAACCAATCACTCAATAGAGTTTTGTCTTGGTTAAAACATAAAAACCGGCCTTAAAATGTTTAATGCCCAATTTTTATACATATTTTTTTTCTTTATTATTTATAAATTTTATTTTATTATTTTTATATTTTTTATAATTATTATATTTATCAATTTCTTTGGGGTGTAAATATACTTACATCAAATATCATAAATTATCAAAATAAACAAATGATCAATTAAAAACTGAAGATTTGGGATTTTAAAAATCTCTTGATGATCTCATGCTGACAGTGTCAGTTTGATAATGTCGCTGATATCTTCTGCGTCCTAATGCATGCTTTTTCATCTACTTATGCATACTTTTAAGTGTGCAGAGGAAGAATATGCAACTTTTGAGAGACTATACTAAAATTTGGAATAAACGCAAGCTTACCACATACAGGTCCCTCCATATTGCCGCCCATTCTCGCAGCGTAGTTGTGACCTCATGAACCAGCGGAAGCTCGGTAGGAATGACCGTCTCCTTTTGTCTAAAAGAACAGTGATCGAGCGCAAAACAGTGAAGGAGTGTTCCAAAAATATCACTTGTGTGGAAACAATAGGCTGTTTAACTGCATCCGTGTCAGTAATTCCTGCTTACTACAGGCTCCTGAGGACCCAGAGTCATGCCAATGAAAACTAATTACCAGCATCAGTCATCAAAACAGCGCTTATCATATCTGAGCTGGGCTTTGCTCACGATTCCAATTACTCTCACACACTCACACCAAACCAGCACTCACTCATGCGTATTATATTCCTGATCCATGCTTGAAAACCCATTTTAGACTCTAAAATCTCCCATTAGGCCAGCAATGGGGTGCTGGAGCGCTAACTTGTTTTAGTAAGATGTCTATGGGAAGTATACTGTGGCTGGACCAAAGCTGATATAATCAGACCAATAACAGACGTAACAGGATCTTCTGATGCAGCAAAGGAGTGTAAAGTTTAATGCAGGTGTTCAAAAACATAGTGAGCTGCCTACATAGGGAACTGCCATCAAAAACAGCATCCTAACCATTGTAAAGACTCACATAGACAGATAAGGAAATACCGGTGTTTAAAGGTCTGAAAATTGTGAGATGTGACAGAAATGGAGGGGGAACAGGGAGTCTGTGGGCCTTTACATGATTAATCGGGGAAGTCGTGGCCTAATGGTTAGAGAGTCAGACTCCCAATCGAAAGGTTGTGAGTTCGAGTCCCGGGCCGGCAGGAATTGTGGGTGGGGGGAGTGCATGTACAGTTCTCTCTCCACCTTCAATACCATGACTTAGGTGCCCTTGAGCAAGGCATCGAACCCCCAACTGCTCCCCGGGCGCCGCAGCATAAATGGCTGCCCACTGCTCCAGGTGTGTGCTCACAGTGTGTGTGTGTGTGTTCACTGCTCTGTGTGTGTGCACTTCGGATGGGTTAAATGCAGAGCACAAATTCTGAGTATGGGTCACCATACTTGGCTGAATGTCACGTCACTTAATGATTAGGGTGCTAAATAGAGTGCCAAACTCTTAAAAATAATGAAATCTTTTCTCAGCAGATGATCATTAAGAGGTGGTACTTAACTTTCAGAAAATGTCAAGGATACATTTAATATTATATAAATATTAAATATGCAAAACATGGCAAACCTCATGTAAAATGCACATTTACTGCATTAGTTGCTAAAAAATTTAAATTGTGCCATTTTTCGCAACATTAAACAAACAAAAATAGACAGTTATAAATAAAATTTAAAAAAAAATTCAATAAATCTAGAAATGAAAATCTAAAACAAATTCTATAAATAAAATATAAAATAAAAAAATAATATTATATAAAAATAAATAAAATAAATAATTTAATTAACGTATATAAAATAAACAAGAAAATAAAAAAATATTATAAGCTAATGTCACAATACTCTAAATCTGCACTGGGAATTAATCAATTTTTAATTAGACAAAATAACTAAACTATATCTAGTTTTGATGCTTTTGAGTACAGAATGAAACTGAAGCTGATTTATAGTCAACATTTTTCCCACTGAGTTCGTCACAACAAATCCTTGGATTGCCTTCTCCGTGAAGGCTTTGTAATCTGGCCAAAACAAGTTGGTTTCATTAAAGAGCTTCAGTAATGTCTGCTAAGATGTTGCTAACGCTTTCTTTCCCATCAGCAAATTGCAATTTTTTAGGAACATGAATGGACATACTGACCCGCTGCCTTCAACCGTGGCCTCTTTCAGATGTATGTAGCAAGCCGGAAACACTCCCTGGACATACAGGAAAACATCAGAAGACATGAAACAATGGAAAAATTCCAGCTGAGGCCTGCTGAATGGTTGTATTAAACAAGAAAGCCAACTGTAGTCAGGAAGCGTTTCATACACTAACTCACCTTCTTCGATTTCCTCCTCAGGCGATACCCTCGATACCATCCTGAGAAGAGAAAGAAATATCACAGCAGTCAGACGGAAATACCAACAATTATATTACAAAGAAACGCCACTGTGTCCCTATAGCACAATCACAAAACAATATTCTGAGATTATAAAAGACATGTTTCATAAATCTCCTGGAGGTGTGAAGTGAGGCGGTGGGCATGTCTGCAGGGTACAAACAAATCATTCAACACTGAAGTGTGCGTTATTGAGATCGGCAGAGACTGATGATGACATATCTGTGTCCTCAAAAGGTGAGAGGTCACATGAGGTGAAATGAATGAGCAACACAAAGGACTTGACATAAATGGGTTACTAAATAGAGTGTGTTAATAATAAAATAAAGAGTAGAAGTATGTTTTTTTTCCTTCCTCAGCAAATAATTGCGATTTTTGCAACTCTCAAATGGAAATACAATTTCAAAATATATTGCGTGACTTTGTAATTTTCAAGGACTAAATGAAGTAAACATCCAAAAATAAAGACTGACAACCCACAGGAAATGAAATTAAACGAAAAATAAAATAAAAATGCAGGTGATGCTGCCTAAAACAAGGTATAATGTAGAATATTTTCACTGTCAATGTGTGTTACAACTTTCATTGCATATTACAGATAAAACATTGGTCAGTTGTGGATCATAAATCCGGTAAACAAAATCTGGAAACTGTTTACCAATCATTCACCAATCCTGGACCAAATTTTGGTTTGTAGTTATTGATATTTTGTTTTTTAAATAATTTAATTTAATGTAATGTCATTTTTAAATGATAGAAGTGTAAGAGCTGATTTAAGATGACTTAAGTGATTTATTGTAAATTAAGTTTACGATTTTTGCAACTCTCATACCAAAATGTGTGCGATTTTGTAATTTTCAAGGTATAAACATGATGTAAACAACAAAAAAATAAAGAGGGACATCCCACATTAAATACAATAAAATGCTTCAAAATAAAGTAAAAGTAAAATAATAAAAAAATATATAAAATGAAGATAAAAAAGTAAAATTAAAGGAGACCAAAAGAAAATGAGAGAATACTTTGTAGTTACTGATATTTTCCCCATATGTTTTCTTAAAATAGCCTTGAAGTTTAAATGGTTGAGCTTATTATCAATAATCATCATTTCATATGAATGCTTTGCTGTCACATTTAGTTGCAACATAAGGATCAGTGTGTGTGTGTGTGTGTGTGTGTGTGTGTGTCACCTTCGTAAGTCTCCAGAATGTGTACAGTGTCTCCGATCTGTAAGGACAGCTCTTCATCACTGCGTGTGTCATAGTTATAGATTGCTGCAGACAGAAAACACAAAACACTGCAGTGAGACACATGGCATCAATTTCTACTTGGTGTGTGTGTGTGTGTGTGTGTGTGTGTGTTTGAGGGAGAGAGAGAGTTATAGATGATCCAGGAATGCATTAACTAACCAAACAAAAAACAATAGAAGCTCAGCAATAAACACCGCCTCCAGTACGACACGTATAAACACCCAAAAGATCATGACAATGAATAGTGTTTGAATGTTTTAGATCACGATTTTCAGTAAATAACTACTTGAATTACTTTAAATGTTATCTTTTCTTATATTTTAGGGGCTTGGCAGCAAAAATCGCCATCCATATTCATCTTAACAGTCATTGCAGCCCTGCAAACACTGGTATTTCCTTCAGGAAGTGTGTGATGCCTTTAGTAAACAGACAGACACTCCATAAGTCGAGCGACCTGAACGGCCAGATGACCCCAGGACAGACAGACAGCAGAGGACGAGCAGAGAGCAAGACCTGTGAGGGTTAATTACTGTCTCTATTTCTGTCTCTGTCACACTCTCACCTTCATCCTCACACACCACACACACATGCTGTTTCTCTCAGCTGACTCACAGTGAGAGAGAGAGAGAGAGAGTGTAATTACACAACAGTCTCACCGTGGGCCTTTTCTAACCATTCTCACACACACACACAGAGAGAAACACAAAGCAGCCATTTCTCTCTGTAATCTCTCTCTCTGATACTGAACTGAACAGCTCTGCAGCAGCACATCATGACAAAAACATTTCAGTGAATGTCCTTTCAGATGGTGAGTCTGAGAAACGTGTTGTGTGCCTGCAAGAAAAATATTACTATAGTATTTATTTATATTTTGAATTAGCCTATATTTAAATGAATTGCATTTTCATTTAAGCCATTTTTATTTTTGTGATTTTTATGAGCTTTTACTTCTTATACACATTTCACGAGTTCACACTTACATACAATTAAGGGGGTAAAGTTTAATGCGTATTTGGTGTGCTGTCCGGAGGGAGGGCTCTGAGCTCGGAGTTCGGCCCGAACCCAGAGTACTCCCCCCTATGTAAGTGGTTTAGGACTAGAAGTGTGGAGAAGGGGTGGTGTGCTGCACGTGCTCCTCCCGAACCTCATTTCTAATTTACATTCATTTTTAAGTTTTAAAACTTTTAGTATTAATTATTACTGTTGTCGTTTCTAATTGTCTAATTTTATTATATTTCCTTATATTATTTCTAATATTTTTAATTTCCATTACACTACACACGTTTTTATTTTTGTGTGTGTGTGTGTGTGTGTGTGTACAAATGTTTCTTGAGCAGTAAATCAGTATATTAGAATGATTTCTGAAGATCATGCGACTCTGAAGACTGGAAATTCAGCTTTGATCACAGGAATAAATTACAGTTTGCAAAATACTGAAATAGAAAACAGCTGTTTTTAATAGAAATAAAATTTCACAATATTACCGTTTTGTGTAAAACTCTCATAGAAGTTATGGTAATGAACAGCATGACTTTTAATAATGTATGTACTGAACGCATACATTTCTCTCCAACTAACAGCACATTAATTCCTGTATACATATTGAACATTTCTACAGACTATACATAAGGTGGCATGGCATCCCAACTAAGTCAGACAAACTTGAAAAAGCCATGAGCCAGCAAAGCTTCGGCTCATCTGCACACGCTCCAAACAACCAGATCCTCACATCAAATCCCATCTGCTGCCATTCTGATAGTCCCACAAGAAGCCAATCCAATTACACAACAACCAATACATGGAGAGTCAGACACTTCCTCTATAGGAGCGCAGAGCAATGCCTAGAGAAAGGAGGAAAAGGAAATGGTTGAGAATATGTCCCTAATGTGCATATGAGCCACAAACCACCACAGTGATGCTCTTATCTTAGTAGGAAGAACACTGTACCACATGACATCTCTCTGAGTCTTTTCTCACACGCACAAACGCACACATAAACACACAAATGTTAATTTGAGCTCAGCTCAGACTGCTGTGAATGCAACCACAAAGCTTGGCTAAACACAACAGTAATGCACAACCACTATAGGTTATTTATTACATAAGAGAACTTTGCAGCGAGAAATAGAGGAACTGAGGAAAAAAGTGAGCCACCTCGGTGTCTGTCTACATAGACAGCAACCTACTCAGGCAGGATCTTTATTTTACAGAGATCGAAACTAAATCAATAATAAAATACAATTAATTAATAAAATAAAATTATTTCACTGCCAATTGTTTCATCACAGCTTTCATGTGCATGCTATGCATAAAACATTGTTCAGTTGTGCAGCTCACTGGGCTTTGGATCAGAAGACTAAACAGAGAGAGGAAGAGAGGAAGGGAGACACACAAAGAGGATCGGAGCAGCATGAGAAGACCTGTGTGTATGCGACTCTGACAGGAAGTTCAGGCCCCTAGAGATGCCCTCGAGAGAGAGAGAGAGAGAGAGAGAGAGAGAGAGAGAGAGAGAGAGAGAGAGAGAGAGCAGACGCTTCAGACGTGAATGGTGCCCATTGAGACCAGCTGCAGTCACTCGCCTGAACTCCAAACCTGTATCTACTCCACAGGCTGGAGATGAAACGCTAGGAACATTTCATATGATTCTAGAAACCAAAATGATCAGCTTTAACCACTGTTACCACATCTAGAATACAGAATTATATATATATATATATATGATCCATTCAGTGTTTTTGCTACTCAGCATGCAGAACCACAGTCAGTTTGTGATAATCAAATACAGATTAAATGATAGATAAATATGAAGCAGTAAAACTAACCACTGGGCCCTTATCGTGGTTTAGATCAGACCTGCAGAGACTCCACAGAAAACTGCCCTTGAGGGCTTACACATGAGCGTTATCTGTAAAGCACTCCATAACGGCAGGGAATGAGATGTGCGCGGCACTATTGAAGTCACCGAGTCAAAAGCACACAAAAGGAATGATATAATAATGTCAGATATCTGACTGCAGGTGATGAGGAGTAACTCCAGTCAGGAAATAACTGGCCATTACAGCAGGGTTGCATGAGCCGCCCATAGCATAGAGAGCAGAGGAGAAAAAGAGACGCTTGGAGTCAAAAGACAATAAGACCGGTTGAACAATTTCTAACAGAATGGATGACACAATGAAGGTGCTCGAGCAAAACTTTATCAATTTCAGAGAGCCAGGAAGGTTTAATAATAAAAGAACGGGTCGAGAGCTTCTCTTTGAGGTCTGGAAGTGTAATAAAGGATTTTATTGTCTCACTTAGCCAGACATTTCAGTGTCGCTATAGAAGTCTGATCCGTCCTGCAGTTTATTAGCGGTGTCTGGACAAACCCTGAACCCGGAGTATTAAACTTCATGGTGTATCTCGCCCTGAGGCGTTTGTGCTACAGACACACTATTACTTCTAAACAACTGAACTTAAAGTTTTCACCTGATTGAATCAGCCATAAACCTCCAAGTGGATCCTGGGCCGTATTGAGGGTCTAGCATGCTACAGACATGGGATCGGGTCCAAGTTAACCAACTGTGCCAATAAAACAAAAAAAACACATTTAAATATTAAATAAATAAAGCATCCTGATTCTATTAAGTTAACCAAGTGAACCAATAAAATAACACACATACACACAAAAAATAACATTCAAATAAATTCTCATGAGACCATCTGAACAACACAACAAAAAGCAACTAGTTTGGAAAGGCTCTTGCTGTTTTTGCGTGCAATTTGTATTCAAAAATGAGTCATGTAAATCTGAGAGCATGTTTCTGGTTTGCACAAACTTCTGCACATAAATAATGACATGCAAGACATCAACAACACTGTCAGTGTGACCACAGTCAACTAAATATATCCTCCTCGATGTCACTGTCTAGAGCTGGAAAAACAACACTGAAACTAAACATCTGCACCGGTGTTTTACACACACACACACTAACATGTGCATACTGGTAACTAAAGCACAAGTCATGCCCTGCTTTCAACGGAATGAGGAAAAACATCATGAGCTTCTTTCCCTGGTGTTTAATTGGGGTTTGCAGCTCATCACATTCATTTAGACTTGGATGAAACAAAATTCAATTGAAGAGAGATTCAGAAATCACAGATTCCTGCTCAAATTCATTTCACAGAGTCATGTTTGTCCACGCTGAGCCCCTACAATTAATCTCAAATTTAACACATACGCTAAACAGGCCTATTTCTGTATTTTATTTAGGGTGGACAGAGAATGAGAGATGCTTATTCACTAGAAGGATAATGAATATTGCCTACTATTATTTCAATTATAGTATGCAAGACAGTATGCAATAATAAACAAAATAAAATAGCAAGATGCAGAACTATTATATGGCTTTATTATGTGCATATCAGAGTTATTTTAGTTAACCAAAACCATAAAAAACTGTAGATAATAAAATAAAACAAATAATATGAATAAAAAAAAAATTTCATTCTGTTTAATGGGGAGTAAAATAAAATAAAATAAAAATAATCAGCATGGTAATGTAAGCGAAGAGAAGTGAATTGTATTGTATTACAGTATGTGTGGGATACAGTATTTCATGCAGTGTTCTGGTTGTATATGGCAATCGAAGCAAAAGTAGTATGCTATCTGAATACAACAAGCATGCAGAAATTTTATGTATATTGCAGAACTAGTATTAACAGTATGTACGTTTTATATGACATGCTTGAGACGTGCTTGAGATGCCATAGAAATGGGGAATGCAGAAACGATGCTGACATAAACATGAGATATCTTCGAAATCTTTGAATTCGAAAATGTATCCATTAGAAATGCATCCGCATGGTGCAGCTGACACAGAACAGCACACACGGTTTACATTCAGTGGATACTCTCCAAAATGACACCAGGAGGAGACAAATTGTTTAATCAAGTCTTTTTTTTTTCTTCTTTTTTTTTTTCGCACAAAAAGTATTCTCGTAAATTACAGTTGAACCCCTGATGTCACATGGATTATTTTACCGATCTCCTTCTTGATCGTGTGACTCAGAGAGCTCGCAGAATGCATTAAAAATATTCCAAATTTGTGTTCCAAAGATGGACAGTGTTATGGGTTTGAAAAAAACATGAGGGTGAGAAATTAATTACAGAATTTTCATTTTTGGGTGAACTATCCCTTAAAATTGACACGTTTTCAAACTGACATTTATATTAAAAACACCTGTGGGTTCAAAGAAATAAAGTTTATTTATATGCACATGAAAACATTCATTTCACAAACAAATGACATTTCTTGCATGGTATTAAATCAATCAAAACTGACGAGATCACACATTTGAATCGATTCCCATGTTTGAATGTTTTGTGTATTTTGATATGAATACACATTTCAAAAACACATTTTTATGCCAACATACTGTATATGTCTGTCACAACCACCACTCTCCAAGTAAATAAATCAGCCTGTATGATGCATCTATTTTCAGCGAGTCTTCTAAGCTAAAATACTGTATTTCCTCTGTATTTGTTCTTTAATAAAAGTTCAAAATATTTCAAGCAGTTCTCAACATCTTCTGATCAACAAAACAACCCCGTCAGCGTTTTTCTCCAACAGCAGCATTAACA
This sequence comes from Carassius carassius, assembly GCF_963082965.1. Lineage (NCBI taxonomy): Eukaryota > Metazoa > Chordata > Actinopteri > Cypriniformes > Cyprinidae > Carassius > Carassius carassius. The sequence continues at coordinate 27,271,074 of NC_081794.1, forward strand.
TTTATTAACAAACCAACTTTCTGCATTCATAACACTTTTTTTCTGTTACCTGTCCATGATTATTTATAAACGCCTTCATATCACACTCATTATAACCTAGACATAGGGCTGGGCGATATATCGAATATTAGCGATAATATCGGAATAATTTTGACGACGATGTACAATTTGAATATATCGGGAATATCGAATATTTCAAATTCAAGCATACTTTCCCAAAAGAACGCGCCGAATGTCCAAAAAAGGAACCTGTAACTGCTGACTGCTCTACGCCCCTCTACTACGAGAGCTGTAATGATAGCGTTTGCCAGATAACAAGAGTTTAAATCTCCGAATCAGTGCTCCACTGTTACAAGGATACATTTTCTGCCCGGTGTTTGCTTATTTTAAGCAATCTGGCAACCATGCGCACGTGCTCACTCCTCATTGCGGAAGAGCCGCCGATGATAATCTGAAAACACTAACAGGCTGGAATTGAGCGATCTAATGAAAGCGTCGTTCAGCCGCTCTGTGTTCTGTCGTGAGATCTCAACTGTATTGTTTGCGTTTGTGATCGCAAAATAAATGCACTTACTCGACCGCTGATGTTTGAATAGAGAAACATAGGCTATGGCCATTTTGAATTACTATTGGGGAATTTCACTGATATGTTTACCAGTTTCCATAATATAGACAGAGAAAATGCAAAAGTCTTTGGTATTCATTTATATCTTTATATATTTTGACAGTTGACAGACTTGTGTTCTTAGTAGGGATGGGACGGTATGAAAATTTTATATCACGATTATAGTGACTAAAATTATCACGATTATCAATATTATCACGGTTTTGTTGAAACGAGATGAAAGTGTTCAAAAATAGTTGATGCTCACACTGAAAACATTTCAGCAAGTTTTATATTTAATAATCAACAAACAACTAATAAAACAAGCAACTCTATGCACTTAATTTAAAGAAAGATTAAATTCTGTGGCATTTCCTTCCTTACAATGAAAAGTGTAGAAGCATAGAAAAGCATAGAAAAGTCACTGACTTTCGCCATTCCTTCTCGAAAAAAAAACAAAAAAAACATTGTGCGCTGCGCTTGCGTCAGACTGTTGCTGGCTGGACATGATTTAATAGTGAGTTATTAAAACCGCGATAATCAAACACGGTTTTAATGATAATTCATTTTTAAACGATATTACTAACCTTCAGCACATTTTATCACGGTTATCAATAAAACCGGTTATCGTTCCATCCCTAGTTCTTAGCTTAAAAACTTGTAAAAAAAAATTAAAATAAAATACTTATCCCAGTTGCATAGTTTAAATTGTGAATTGCATGCACTAAAAAGCTGACAGAATGCACTTTCTGTAACTGTTACTTAATTTGCACTGCTTCAGTTACATATAGGCCTACATATGTATTCATTTAATAAAAAGCAGTAAGTGATCTCTTGGTCTAGATTTTTTTAACTGCTTAAATTAGCTGTTTAATCTAAATGTTTTTTTTTTTTTTTTTTTTTTTTTTTTAATGGGCAAAAGAAAAGTTTTGTTTTATTTTTTATTATTTAAATGCAAATATCGCCCAGCCCTACCTAGACACATTTCAACACAGTCCAGCAGTTTTTCTAAAGATCTTCATTAGACTTGCCACATTATTCTGACAGGAGGTTAATCTTGAAAGGAGGCAAACTTGCACTAATTATCTTGATTTCATTGAGCACAGATCCAGCAGCAGCACGGAGCGCCCTCACTGAAACCTGACCCGGAAACTGTTTGTGTCATGTCCGATCTGAAGCAGGTCAGACGCACGCCGTTCATCATCATCATCGGCGTCCGTGATGCCAACACACCAGTTTAATTGGCCGAGTACACTTGAACTCCTACAGGTCCCAAATTTAATGATGAAAAATAACTTCTCCAGACTGTTTGGAGAATTAGCATAATTCTAGATGACGTGTAGGAAATGAAGCGAGTTTGTGTGTGTGAAGACATCAGACTCACATAATCATTATTCTATATTACAGTAAAACCATCAAATAACAATTTTACACAACGTAAACAATGCAGTAGACTCATATTTTCTGGAAAAATAAACTAAAATGTTTTATGAAAAACATAACCATGCAGTATTTTTATTCAATCCAATCAAATTTTATTAACTGAATTAATGAATGAAATTAAATATGGTTTAAAAAGCTGTATTAAAATTAAATAAAATTATTAGAATAAAATACATTAAATTCTATGTAACTATTTCTAACATTAAATTAAATTTAAACAGGTACATTTAAATTAATACAATTTAATTCAGATTCATTCAAAGAAATACAAAACTTTACACGAACTGAAAAATATATTTAGAAACTAAAACAAATTGAAAAAGATGGATTTAAATAAATATGCACTTAAATATAATTCAATGTAAATTAAACATAAAAATACAAAAAAACTGATAATAATAAACTGATGATTTTATTTTAATAATAGAAGAGAAATAGAAAAAACACAATTGCCAATTGCATTTAAGATATAAATTTAAATGAAATACATTAACATGGATGCATTTAAATAAATATATTTCTAACTAGTAGTTGTGAAATGACATGCATCACGAATTTGCTCATACCACCCACTGCTAATACAACGAGAAAAGAGATGAAGAGGGGCCGAATCGAAACAAGTGTGAAAATAGCCTCAAATAATAGTCAACAAGGAGAAACCATCTATTATCTCAAAATACCATGAGCTGTTCTGATCGATTCCTTCTAAAGTATAGACACCCAATTAGCCACATAATCATACTACGGTTTGTGCCCATAGATCGTGTGATGGTGCGAGAGACTGATTTTATTTCTTTTACATTCATAAAAAACTGAAGTCATGGAACACATAAACAATCGCAAACACCAAGACAAAAGCAGCAGCGGCAACAAAGGCTCTGGAGGCCAAACACTTCTTAAAAGCCCTCAGACATCGTCAAGAGCCTCTTTAAAAACTGAAAATCCTGACCCAAATGCTCACAAACAGAATCCCTGATCGATATTTCACACATAACGAGACCGTTATTCCTCCTGGTCTTTTCTAACTAGATGAATATCAGTCTCAACAGCAAATTTGTGCAAACTGCTGCTCTTTTGTGCAAGCGCTGAGGTAAAGCTCACATTTAGATGATTCGCTCTAAAGCCCTGAGTCATCAGCTATTGTTGTTCAGTGCACAACAATGTGTTCATTTCAGGCCAGCACACAATAAAACGATGACCGAATCAATCTCATAATAGATCCAGCCGCTCATTTTAAAAGGCTACAATCATTCTGTAATTTGCTCACCCTTGTTCCAAACCAGTAGTGATGACAACTATCAACTAACATCCAGCACTGGAAAAACACACCATAGAAGTAACATGAAGTAGTTTTGTTCTCCCTCCATGTTCGTCACTAATCACGCAACTGCTTTAGTGTATCACAAATGGTGGAATGACAGAAAAGTGGTTATCACATTTAAAAGATGGATATTTTTCGGACAAAAATGCATGGATTCGCTACAGCAGGCCATAATTCACCCCCCGGAGCCATGTGAAGCATGTTTTATTATGGATGCACGCACTTTATTTAACGTGTTTTGGACTGTTGAACAGAAACAGCTGCTAACTGCAATGACAGAGCATAGAAGTGCCAGGACAATTTGTTATATACATCTCCGACTGGATTTGTCTGAAAGAAGAAAGTCATATACACATAGGATGGCTTGAGGGTGAGTAAATAACAGGCTAATTTTCATTTTTGGATGAACGAACCCTTTAAGACTTGTATGGCTTAATATAATGCAATGTACTGCACAATATAACTGCAATTTGTTATTCACTGTTCTTCAGACTGTTGACTCAAACTATGACATGACAGAAGACTTCAGATAACTTTTTTGGCAGCTTTAAATAGTAATTTTGTAATTTGTAAATTTTAAGGGAAGGATGAAAAGTTACTATTAGTTTCGAAATAATAATAAAAAATTAAATTGATAAAATATTATAACTAAACCTTTTATACCTTAATAAATAAATTAAGTAATATGAGTGACTAATTAAAAATATATTAATAAAAATAAAATAAACATTGCATAAACAAGTAAAAAAAACTAATAAAAAATTTTAAAAAAAAAGTTTAGAAAAATTAAGATTTCTTTAAGACTAATGCAAATTAAACTTTATAAAGACACCATGAAATAGATTACCTAAAATGTAATTACATTTATTTAATTGAATATTGATCAAATAAACTAGCTATTAAAATAAATATAATTTAAAATTTATATTATGTAAATAAATTTATATAAATAATGACTAATATTTGTAAAAATTTTGTAAAGAAAGAAAGAAAGAAAGAAACATTATGTGAACAATAATTAAGCAAACAAATTCATATAAAGTTGAATACATTACAATAAAATATGTAAACAAATTAGTAAATACATTATACATTAAATACATTTTCTCAAGAAAAGACCTCCTTAATTAAAGCTGCTGCTGGTGAGACAGTGCATGGTATGCTAATCAGAATGACGTGTAGAAGGAACAATAGCTCTGTTGGGCAGCTATAAGAGACGTCACACAGGTCTGCTGCTTCTACACACACAATAGACCAATTCATGAAACACCACGAGTCTTAAATCAACCACACATTCGCTCAACACACCTCACTAAAACAGCACTATTACAGCTCATCCCTGTTTGCTGGGTCTCTCACAGGTCCAGTGGAGCTGTAAGCAGAGGATGGGACGAGTCATTAATCTCTGTCGGTCGTGAAGATGAGACTGGACACACGCACACTGGATTCTTAAAGCCATGTCATCGCTGACATTTACTAGCGTGTCGCTCTCTGACGAGCCCAAAGCTGGAGCGTGTTTGATAGAGGACGCTATCAGGGGTCTCACCGGGCCTCACTTTGAAACATTAGTTCAAAATAACAAAAGCACAGAGATTATTATGTTTTCAAAATGACTGACCAAGTCCTACGTCAGAAAAAAAAATGGCATTTGTTCATCCTTGTGTCATTCCAAACCCACATGACTTATATTCTTCACAAAAGGAGATGTTAAGTAAAATGTTCATGCTGCTCTTTTCCCATACAATGAAACCAAAGAGGGCACTGTTGAGCACCAAAACTGACAAAAAAAAGCACATCATAAAGGCCCCGAAATACTGAATCGAAATCGAAGAACGAACTGATATGACATCATTTCGAACTAAAAAGGCCGTAACAGCTCACCAAAGCGAACTTTCTCGGGGAGTAAGTTTTGGTTCATAAACATCTTTGAGCTTCCACTGGACTTCCATTTCAAGTCTTCTGGCACAATCGTGGCCTAATGGATAGTGTTGGACTCAACCGAAGGTCACAGGTTTGAGTCTCCGGTCCGGCAGGCATTTCTTTGCACTTCATTGTTTAGCAAGAATGGATTAAATTAGGGATGCACGATATTGGATTTTGGCCGATATTCGATATGCCGATATTTTCAAAATAATTTTGGCCGATGCCGATACTGATACCGATATATATACAAATTTTTCGCCTGATATATTTAAATTTTAATTTTACTGAAGAGAAATCCATGTATCTCTTCTGTACTGATTCTACCATAAATGTATTATTTTACAGAGACATTCATACAGAATGTAGACAGACATTCACACCTGAAAAACAGGTCAATTATTTCACTTGGAGAATAAATGATATGCCAGTGCAACATTTTATTTTTAAGTTTAGACTTCAACTTCAACTTAAACTTCAGTCCTTAAGAGTAAAATAAGTACAAATAAATTTTCAAATATTTTTTTACATCTTTTCCTACTGGAACAGGTCTACCAAATGCTCCCCCAACATAGTGGTTAACATGACATTGTACTGAAACTTACTGAACACATAGTCTAGCATTCAATAAAAAAGTTCACCCAAAATACTTGTTTAGAGCAATTGAAAGAATACAGTATGTAAATGTAAACTTGAGGGCTTTAAGCCAATACAGAGAGTGCTTTTACAAAATAAATAATAATAATTAACAGTGGGAGCCAGCAGCCTGTCATGGAGAAAAAAAAATCTCCGAATGCTCCACGTGAAACTTTGGCTTTCCGCCCTTTTTCTATCGTGTCAAATGATTTTGGTTAATATGCACAAGGGAGGGAGAGAGCATGAAGCGCTCGTTTAGTTTAAAGACTGTGAGTGCGCGAGCGCGCGTGAAACTTTGGTGTTTCGCCCTTTTTCTATCGTGTTTAATGATTTTGATTAATATTCACAAGGGAGGGAGAGAGCAAGAAGCGCTCCGCCATTGATCCGGCCATCGCGTATATTCAGCGCACATAAGGTAAACGTTTTGCAAACGTTTTTTAGAGAAATAAAAACAGGTCGACGAATCGATGCGCATATTTTGCGTCGACGTATTTTTTTCGTCGACGTCATCGATGACCTCGACGCGTTGTCCCAGCCCTACATACCGCGGCTCTAGGTGCATCATTAGCCTCCTGAAGCCAACATCTTCCACCACGCTAAACGGCTGGTTGTCAAGAGCAATAAATTCAATTATTTTGTCGTTAAGATCTTTTACCTTTGGGTGGTCGCTGCTGTATTTTCTAGCTTTGTCAAAGGACTGAAGTAGAGGCTGCTGATGGGTTTTTGCTGGCATTTTTTCCTTCTTACTTTTTAAAAAGTCTTGGTGCTGCTCAGGATGACGGCTCTTAAGATGTGTAATCATATTTGTAGTGTTGAAAGACTGTTGTTTTACGCCTCCTAGCATCACTTGTGCTTTACAAATATTGCAAATAGCAACTTTGTTATCTGTTTGACAGATCTCGAAATGCCTCCACACAGCTGACATGTTGTAAGTTTAAGTTTTTGGCGCTCAAGCTACGTTCATGGTCGTCGCGCGCGCACATGAAACACGCCCCCCTATCGGTTTGGCTCATCGGCAGAAATATTCATATCGGCCGATGCCGATGATGGTCATTTTAAGCTTTTATCGGCCGATACCGATGTTGTGCCGATATTATCGTGCATCCCTAGATTAAATTGCTCAAAAGTGACAATTATCTATTTCGAAAAAATTATGTTCTTTTGTGCTTTCTATTCATCAAAGTATCATGAAAACATAAATGTATCATGATTTCTACAAAAATATTAATCAGCACAACTGTTTTTACACATTGATCATCAGAAATTAGAAATGCACCGATTTCCAATTTCAATTTCCAATTTAAATTTTCTTAGTGGATTCCGATTTCCCAATTTTTTGTATGAGTGACTAGATGACACCGATTTTTACTGATTCTGATTTTCTTTATAAAAACTATAATTGACAGCATACACACAAAAATCTATACTTTCTTTAAATGCAAAAAAAATCCCCCCAATCTGGACAATGTTACAGATGTTCTCTCACTTAAACAACTCTCCAAATAAAGTGCTCTGTGACTAGAAAATGAGGTACAAAAAAAATTAACTGAAAAGGAGTCGCTGTATAGAACAAAACAGATGTCATTTCCCACTGTTTCTTAAATTGTCATTTTTTTTCATTAGCCTTATTAAATGTGAGATAGTAAGAAACTGTAGCGCTGTTACCATTCAAACAAACTTCATCTTTTCACTGCAGGAAACACAGAAGCTGCATCTGAAGTGGCACTGGATGTATTTACACAGACTGTTGGATGAAGCTGAGGTGCCATAAATGCATTTACACTGCATAATTTTATAAGAGAAGTACGTTTTTAAAAATACAAATAAGAAATGTTGGGAAAAATGCAATGATAGTTTTCAATATGAAACCAAATTATTCGGTGGCAGCAAATGGCCGTTGATCAGTGCATCTCTATCAGAAATGTTTCTTCTTAAGCAGCAAATCAGTATATTAGAATGATTTCTGAAGATCATGTGACACTGAAGAGTGGAGGAATGATGCATTTACATTACATTTACAATTATTCATTTAGCAGACACTTATCCAAAGCGACTTACAGATGAGGACAGTGGAAGCAATCAAAAACAACTAAAAGAGCAATGATATATAAGTGATATAACAAGTCTCAGTTAGATTAACACAGTACATGTAGCATGGGATTTTAAATAATACAAATAAATAAATAAAAATAAAAAAATAACCGATAGAATAAAAAAAGAATAGAGCAAGCTAGTGTTAAAGATCTTTTCACAAACACATACAATTGCATAATAAATGAAAAGAAAATAGAATACAAAAAGATTAGAAAGGTAGGTAGATTTTTTTAAAGAATAGAATTTGAATAGTGAGTGTTAAAGTTAGAGGGTCAAATAAAGATGGAAGAGATGTGTTTTAAGCCGATTCCTGAAGATGGAAGGACTCAGCTGCTCGGATTGAGTTGGGGAGGTCATTCCACCAGGAGGGAACATTTAATTTAAAAGTCCGTAAAAGTGACTTTGTGCTTCTTTGGGATGGCACAATCAAGCGACGTTCACTTGCAGAACGCAAGCTTCTAAAGGGCACATAAGTCTGAAGTAACAAATTTAGGTAAATGGGTGCAGAGCCAGTGGTAGTTTTGTAGGCAAACATTAATGCCTTGAATTTTATGAGAGCAGCTATTGGAAGCCAGTGCAAATTGATAAACAGAGGTGTGACGTGTATTCTTTTTGGCTCATTAAAAATTAATCTTGCTGCCGCGTTCTGAATTAATTGTAAAGGTTTGATAGAATTGGCTGGAAGACCTGCCACAAGAGGGCATTGCAATAGTCCAGCCTGGACAGAACAAGAGCTTGAACAAGGAGTTGTGCTGCATGTTCTGAAAGAAAGGGCTTGATCTTCTTGATGTTGAATAAAGCAAATCTGCAGGATCGGACAGTTTTAGCAATGTGGTCTGAGAAATGGAGCTGATCATCAATCATAACTCCAAGGCTTCTAGCTGTTTTTGAAGGAGTTATGGTTGATGTGCCTAACTTGATAGTGACATTGCGATGAAACGATGGGTTTGCTGGAATCACAAGCAGTTCTGTCTTGGCAAGGTTGAGTTGAAGGTGATGGTCCATCATCCAGGAAGAAATGTCTGTTAGACAAGCTGAGATGCGAATAGCAACCGTCGGATCATCAGGATGGAATGAGAGGTAGAGTTGAGTGTCATCAGCATAGCAGTGGTATGAAAAGCCATGTTTCTGAATGACAGAACCTAATGATGCCATGTAGACAGAGAAGAGAAGTGGTCCAAGAACTGAGCCCTGAGGCACCCCAGTAGTTAGATGTTGTGACTTGGACCTCACCTCTCCAAGATACTTTGATGGACCTATCTGATAGGTAAGACTCAAACCATTGAAGTGTGGTTCCTGAGATGCCTTTTGCCAGTAGGGTTGATAAGAGGATCTGGTGGTTGACCGTGTCAAAAGCAGCGGACAGATCAAGCAGGATAAGTACTGAAGATTTGGATTCTGCTCTTGCCAGTCTTAGAGCTTCAACAACTGAGAGCAAGGCCGTCTCAGTTGAATGCCCACTTCTGAAGCCAGATTGGTTGCTGTCAAGGAGATTGTTGTGTGTGAGAAATGTAGAGACTTGGTTGAACACAGCTCGTTCAAGTGTTTTTGCAATGAAAGGAAGAAGGGAAACTGGTCTGTAGTTCTCTAAAAGAGATGGGTTGAGGTTGGGTTTCTTAAGTAGTGGAGTTATACGTGCCTGTCTTAATGATGAGGGAAAAACACCAGTGTGGAGGGATGTGTTGATGATGTGAGTGAGTGCAGGTACAACTGCAGGAGAAATGGCTTGAAGGAGATGAGATGGAATAGGATCAAGTGGGCAAGTAGTAGGATGATTAGAAAGGATGAGTTTTGAGACTTCTGCCTCAGAGAGTGAAGAGAAGGATGTAAATGAGTGTATGCTTGCTGGTGATATGAGCTTGACTGATTGTGGTGTGGAAAATTGTGGACTAATGTGTTTAATTTTATTAATGAAAACGTTGCAAAGTCGTCAGCTATTAGAGATAAAGCAGGAGGTGGAGGACAAAGAAGTGAGGAAAATTTTTAAAAAGCATGCGAGAGTTAGACAAATTGTTAATTTTGTTATGGTAGTATGTCATTTTAGCAGTGGAGACATCAGCAGAGAAGGAAGATAGGAGTGACTGATACACATTAAGGTCAGTAGTATTTTTGGATTTGCGCCACACCCTTTCAGCAGCTCTAAGCTTAGAACGGTGTCCGCGTAGAACATCAGATAACCAAGGGGCAGAAGGGGTGTTACGGGCTGGCCTGGAGGATAAGGGACAAACAGTGTCTAAACAAGATGTAAGAGTGGAGCAGAAAGTATCAGTAGTACTGTTAGCATCCAAAGATGCAAACAGTTTAGGGGAAGGAAGTGAAGATGAAACCATTGCAGATAGCCGGGAGGGTGAAAGTGTGCGTAGGTTATGTCGAAAGATGACATGTGGAGGGGTAAGTGATGTGGCAGGGACTATGTTGAGGTTAAGAGTGAGGAGGAAGTGATCCGACGTGTGCAGTGGAGTAACCAGAACATGATAAGTAGAGCAGTGTCGTGTATAAATAAGGTCCAGTTGGTTGCCTGATTTGTGAGTAGCAGTAGTTGACACTGGGTTGAGATCAAAAGAGGCAAGCAGAGTGTGGAAATCAGCAAACAGAGGTTTATCTAGATGGATGTTGAAATCTCCAAGCATAACTAGGGGAGTACCATCCTCAGAAAAGGTTGAGAGCAACACATCTAATTCATCCAAAAAGTTACCCAGTGGTCCTGGGGGTCGATAGACAACTACAAAATGTATTTTAAAAGGGTAGGTAACTGTAACTGAATGAGATTCAAAGGAGCTGTTGATACCCAAAGATGGTAAAGAATTAAATTTCCAATCATTAGAGATGAGCAGACCAGTACCTCCACCTCTTCCAGTCAAACGGGGGGAGTGGGAAAATGAGAAATTATTGGAGAGTGTTGCAGGTGTAGCAGTGTCCTCTGGTTTGATCCAGGTCTCTGTTAGGGCCATGAGATTAAGCTTTGAATGACTAATAATAGAAGTAATGAAATCAGCTTTGTTTACAGCAGACTGGCAATTCCAGAGACCAATAGAAAAAGAAAGTAGTGTATTAGCAGATATAGGCAAAGTGTGCAGATTGTTAAGATTGCGCTGTCTACATTGTGTGATGTGTGGTTTGCGAGTGGTAGTGATAGTAGGGATCTGGAAACACATAGTAAGATTTGGTTATGAAAAAAAAAACAACTGAAATAGAAATGAAACAAGGAGAAGGAAAAATACATTAAATCAAAACAATACTTCTATTCCCTGCCGGTGTCCCTGCCTGGTGGAGTCGCACGGTAGAGTCAATGATGAAAATGATGCTGAAAATACAGCTGCACATCACAGAAATAGATGACATTTTATAATATATTCAAATAGAAAACAGTTATAAAAAATACAATATTTTGCAATACTGTTTTTATAGTATTTTTGATCAAATTAAGGCAATCTTGATGAGCGTAAAAACAACCATTCAAACTGTCTGTAAGTGAGACTACTGACATAAGCACAACAGGCTATTCAGAGCAGTAGAAACAAAGTTCATTTTCTCCAAAAACACAATGTTCATTTCAGCTGTAAAAAACAAATGTGTTTGACCCAAAGCCATCTTTTCCTGACTGCTAATGTGCCGACTTATGGATTCAGAGGTTGTTGAGGTTGTTTCACATTTTAAAAAAAAATTCTAATTCAGAGTAACTGCTGAAAGCCTCCAGGACATTTGCACTTTTACGCTTGACCTAATGGTCAGACGTTTTTTTTTTCTCTTTAATTCTGCACTGTATGCTCTCCAGAGTGACTGCACTGGATCCAAACAAAGACCACAGACTCATTTCAGTCTCAAATATGCCAGAGAGATGATGTTCACATCTGCCCATCTGTCACAATGGTTGGGCTGGAGTAGGACTGGCCTCTGTGTGTGTCTGTGTCTGTGTGTGTGTGTGTCCTGTAGGGTAATGGCCCTTTATTTCACAGTCAATAGCACATCATCCACCATCTGTCCAAAGGAGAGATTTAGATCAGACAACATCAGGACAACGGAGGTATAATCAATATACACACACACACACACACACACACACACAACTTCTACTAAATCTGATGAACAGATCAACATTAAAACTCTGTCAATGCCACAAGTCAATGGGTGCTTTCCCACCAAAAGTGTATTTATGAAATGACAGAAGTGTTACAGTGTTACATAAAAGCTGTTTACATAACTGATATAAAATACAAAAATATATAAAAAAAGCATTATTTCAGCTAGTTTAAGACAACATTTAACACTTTCATTTAATTAATCTTGATGTTCTTGAAATAAAAACTAAAACTGAAATAAAAATGAATAAAAACTAGCCCATACAGAAATTTAAAAACCAACAAAAAGTAATAAAAATGACAAAAACGCAACAAAATTATTCAAACTTCTGAACTCTGAAAATATAAAACGTAATTTAAAATATTAATTTAATGCTAAAATAACACTTGTGTAAACTGCAGCAATTATTGCAAATTGTTTTCAATAATTATTGCTAATATGTCATTTTTTGTAACGTGTTCTGAAAAAAAATAAAACACTAAAGAACCACTAAATTAATGTTTGCTGACAAAATATACAAATATATAGCTGGCAGAAAGTAAATATATTACTTTCTGATTTATACACATCTTAATTAAAAAGTATCATTTTGATAAACTTTACAATACGGTTTCATTTGTTAACACCAGTTAACATTATTTTATAAACTAGCAATAAACAAAACAATTTAACAATGATGAGAGCAGCAATAACTAAATTTTAATTATGTTTTCGTTTGTTCATTTTGTACTTGTGCCACCCAAACCGCTGTCATTTTCCCCCGTGTGACTGAGAACCATACAAAAAAAAAAAAAAAAAAAGACATGCATTACACATTTTACTGGATCACCACACATGTATTAAAAAGAGTTTTAATGGGAAGGATTTTATATTAGAGCAACATCCCTGCACCCTAAACCCAGAGCGTTTCCCCTGCGAGAAATCCAGTTATCACATCTTCTCAGACCAAAGCTCATAATATCACATAACTCGACTCCATAATCCCAAGACTATTCAAAATTCATGTTGAAAATCTATTAAGAATTACTCAGACGTCTCTAAGGAAGACTAATCTCCAGGCCGGCATCATGCACTGCCTTACTTCAGACTGAGAAATACAGCACTAAAGAGGCATTACACCACAAACAGCATCCAGAAAGGCATGCTTGTATATGATAACACTCATCATCATATCATATCCCAGAGACCTGGATTTAGGACACTCACACTGGTTTAGGTTGAAATCTGTCAGCAGCTGGCAGGTATGCTTGGTGACTTCAGACTATTTCTAATAAAAATATACAAGTTCAACCTTGATACTGAAGAAGAGAGAGGGAGGAAAAGACATGCTCTAAAAGGACTACAACTGATAGAACAGACGTCAGTGTTTAATATTTTACTTATAAACAAACAAATCATGATCAAGTTATTAAAGCACACATTTTTCAATGGCAAAGCACTTTTAGAATTAGGCCTATTTTTGGCATCAAGAGCCACTAATATGCACTTGAATTAAGTCAAATTAAATGATGATAAATGTTTTGTTTTTTTTGTTTCTGGTTGTTTATGCAACTTGGCATACTGTTGAAGATTTATTCACATTATATGCTTTAGATTATATACATTATGCATAGATTATGGTGAATCTGTTTTTTTAACCAGTTCATTGAAACAAATGCTCCAAAAGATCCAGTTTGTGGAAAAGAATCAGATTTCTCAGTTTGCCAGAGGCTCTGGATTCCAGGTAATAATAATAATAATGTTGTAAATAATATTCAGTTTCTCACAGAGACCGATTGTTTCACTTCATAAGACCTCAATATATCATCAGGCACCACCGGTATCTATTTTGTGTTCCTTGATTTGCGCTTTCTGACTCTCAAAGTGCCAGTAGACACTGATTTGAATTTCATGAATCACCGAACAATAGCTACTTTACTTTTAATACTTAAGGGAAAAAAATCACCTTGGATGGCCTGGCGTTAGCACCAAATTTTCAGTTTTGAGTGAATCATTCTGTACTGCTTATAAAAATAGAGCATGCAATGCATATGAGGTGTTTATCTTCGTATGAGTGAGTATGGTTGTGGAAATTTCCTTCAAGGACGCGTGACACCACATGATATTTCCTGCCAAACACAATGCTAACCATCAGTGCTGAGGAAGCTTTCAAAATGGAGCTTGCCAAGTTACGCATAATCGAAAGTAGATAAACTACAGTTAAACAAGTCACTTACAAAAGCTGCTATCAACACTGAAGTTATTAGAGGAGGAAGCATCTTTTTAAAGAATTGCCAATCGACACAAAAATATTCTATGAATAATTGGCTAAAACAGGAAGATTGGTAATCTATTTCATCTGTGTTTATGACTTCAAGCATTTTTTAAGGTGTTCAGTGGGCTTTCCTCTGGCAGGAGTCCTGAGAGCGGCTCACTATCAGTCCTGCTCGGAGACGTTTATTAGCTAATGTCCTCTGCTCAAAAAGACAATGTGATGCTGAATTAATCAGGCTGTAAGGAGAGAGAGACGCCGAGATTCATAAGAGCAACACGTTCAACAGGAAATGAGCTTTAAACAAAGACACATCTTTGATTACCATTTGGATGCCTGGAGTTCAAAAATGGGCTGGCATTCGAGAACTAGTTAATCAAGGCAATTCAAAAGAAGACCAAGGGTAAAAAAAATAAAAAAATAAAATAAAAAAATATTTGTTTCTCAAACTGCACACAAAAGGCAACAAACCAAGTATGAAAAATCTCATTTGCAATAGAAAATAATAAAATGAAAATATATTAAACTAGGTTAAAAACCTATTTACTTTAAGCATAGTCTGATTTGAAGTTTAATTACAAAATGAAATGTTATAAATGTAAAATTTGATGTAAAAAAACGGTTAACTATTCAATACACTAACATGTTTAATGTCACACTGCTGGATAAATAAAAAAACATTTTCTGAGTGTTTGACTTTTTTTTTTTTTACTTTTTGACAAAGTTTGTGTTGCTTTACGCTAATGGTCTTCACAATAATGCTCACCAAAATACAATATTCAAAACTCAATAGATTTCCAATCAAAATTTAATTCAATAATTCATGTTGATTTATAGCTAAATGAAATGACAAAAATATACATTTCAGTGTTAAAACTTAATTATTCAATACAAAATGTAAAAGTACAATATCACACTGACATGATGATATAAAACATTAAATAAAATACAAAATATTTATATATATATATATATATAGAAGTAACTTTCTGCACATTTTTTCCCCTGGATTAAACAAAGTTTGTGTTGCGGTAATCTAACAGACTGTACAATAATGCACACCAAAATATGATATTTTATACTCAGAGTTTCAATCAAAATTAAATTCTAATCATTCAATGATTAATAGATGATTTACTAAATGAAATGTTACATTGTGTATCAATTACAGTGCTGGAAATGACACTGCATCCAATCTGGCTGGCACGTCTTGTAAACTCTGATTGGTGTGAAATGTTTAAAAGTTAAAAAAGCAGTCAAGTCACGAAACTGTGCTGTCATGATTGATCATCGGCGTCTCTGTATTTGAGACCCGCACTCATCTCTCACCCGTCGTTCTGCCACTTCTCATCCGACAGGGTCCAAACACAGACCAGACTGTGGCTGAGGTTAATCAGGAGCACACTGGAGATAATGAGAGATTGTGTGACGCTTGTGTGTGAGAGTACAAACAGAACTGTTGTCTTCAGTCAAGCTGCACTTCTTACTGAAGCCAAAGGAAGTGGCATTTCCTTATATGAGGAGCCAAAGTGTTGGGTAGAGCGATCCTGTCCACCGCTGCACACAAACACTGTCCACAGTCACAGAGAGAGAGTGAGTGATGACAACACCCAGATAAGTGGCAGATTGTAAGGATTCACAACTAGAGTACAGTTTCAGTGAAGTTTGCAAAGACATCCAGGTTATTCTGACATACATCCAAGAGTAATGGATTATTCAAGAAGAAGAAATGTGAGCCTGCAGTGGGCGGAGTTTAAGCGGAGCAACTGATCATCACTGGATACATCGATTAGACCATCATCACCGTAAACATAAAAAAGAAAACACAAAAAGATCAAAAAATAGAATGAAAAAAAAAATAGAATGAACTTAAAATTCATGCCAACTTTGGATCGGCATTTAAATTAAGAAATTAAAATATCAGTATTGTAATTTTACAGTTGTGCAGTTATCATCATCATCAATGACTAAATAATATTCACTACATTTTGGCAAAATTATAAAATAATAATAACCAGAAGAAAATACTCTAGCATATCAATTTAGTAAAGCAAAATCACAAAAACATGAATGAAATCACTATAACGTATTAACACACTTTAAATCACTAGGCATCTTTTGAAATAAAGATGCCAATTAAACCTTTGTAATTTATATAGTACTATACACGATTTTGAAATATATAGGCCTACACTTTATTGGCTGAATAACTGGCGCGAATAGAGTGACCAACTGTCCCGCTTTGTACAGCAATTTTACCCTTTGTCCCGCAGCATACCCTTGATTAAGACCTGTAGATGGCGAAGCAGAGAGAGCTCTTTTTCTGTGGGACATGGAGGAGAATACGACGTGAAGCGACATGGTGCATGTGAGTACCACAGAAGAAAAGCACATCATCAAGAAACATGCAAATCAGTGCATTCGTTTTTCAATAAACCAAATGACCCACAGGCTGACAAAGTTTGGGCAGCAGAAGTGACGAGCATTTATCATGCCGTACATGACTGCAGTAACAAGTTTGCCCCAGTCATTTTTCCAGATTCTGAAATAGCGAAGTAAAAAGCTGTAGAAACTTTGGGTGATATTTTGGGTCAGGTAGTGTCTTAATCTTTTAGGTGGTGGGTTTAAAAAGAAATATAGGCAATATATTACAGAAAGCTTGAAATGTCTACTTTTAAACTAAAATATTCAAACTAAAATAAATAGGCTACTCTCTGATGATGTAATCCATATGAAATGTGCATTTCTCTCTGGCGTTCATTGTGAGTCCGCATCATCAACTTCATCTTAGCAGCGACACAGAAAACACCAGTTTATTACTAAACAATTAAATGTCTCCTTGCTAATTTAGACACATGCATAATCATTACTTTAACCGGTTCTTTGTGGCAAGCCTTATGTGTGCGTTCATGACGCTTATTATCCTATAGGCTAAAGCCTATTTAAGTAATTATATTAATATAAAGGGGCGACGCATTTATACTTTTTAAAAAATGCGGGTCAGGAAGCGGGTCGGGTAAAATATTTTATTTTAATTTTTTTGCGGTCCGAGTTGCGGGCGGGTTAGTTGAAAACATCGCTCGGGTGCGGATTGTTTATACATTGACCCGCGCATCACTGCTAGGCATGCCTTTGTGATGCATAGCAAAGCCCTAGAAACTACTCCGATCACCTTACACAGGTCAGTGCCCTAACAACCATCCACAACACCCTAGCAACCACAAAAACAGTGACTGTATAGCAAGCAAAGCATCCTATAGAGTTCTGCACAGGCTACAGCTGTTTAGAAAATCTACTTCTTGGACTAATCTCTTGTTTCTCTGAGCTGGATTGATTTAGGCTTGTCAATATGAAAAAGCACATGCCGGCTCTACACTGGCACACTGAAATAAATCATTCATACAGCAAGAAAAATCCTTCTGCTGTTATTTAGCTAAAGTCTCGACGAGGAACGAGAGAAGAGAAGTCTTTCATCCTCCTTTCCAAACTCAAGGAATCGTTCTCATCCATGTGTTATGGCATATTAATGCCACTGTGTTTACAACACAACACGTCAGCTTTAATAAGAAGGGATTCGAGTGACAGTAACGTGACAGAAATGAAGGACAGGAGAACAACGATGGCGTCTCCCTGCAGCTCAGCACGTTTCACATGCACACAATGAGTAGTGTCAAACTCCAAACACCCGTTTGATCGCGACTGCAAATATGGGGAAACTGATATGACATTTGTATGCTTCTGTCTTCAACATTGTTATGAAAAGACAAGCAGCATTAAGAATAAATCTACAAATCTGAGAATGTCACCAGCCAGACAATGTGTTATTATGCTGGGTGACAGATCTATAGTGATTACAGAAAGAATGAAAGAGAAAGAACAAAACAACAAACAAAAAGAAAAGCTGGGTAAAAAGAAGTCAATTTTTAAATGTTGGAAAAGACTGTGCTTGTTACTATGCAGAGCTTTTAAATGCTTAAGTTCGCCCAAAAATTTACATTTGCTCAAAATGTACTTACCATCAGGCAATCCAAGATGTAGATGAGTTCTTTTCTTCGTTAATTTAAATAAATTCATCACTTGCTCACCAATGGATTCTCTGCAGTGAATGGGTGCCGTCAGAACCAGAGTCCAAACATCTGATAAAAACATCACAATAATCCACAAATAATCCTCACCACAACACATTCCAACAGTTAATATCTTGTGAAGCCAAAAGCTGTGTATTTGTAAGAAACGAGCTCATCATTAAGACGTTTTTAAAGGAACACTCCCCTTTTTTGAAAATAGGCTCATTTTACAGTAAAAAAGTTGAGTTTTACCTACTGAAGAGTCAAGTTTTAAATAGGAAAAATATAGAAACTCTTTGGCCATTTTGAGCGAGATGCTAACAGTCTAATCAGAGTCAATGATCTAGGCTAAGCTAAGCTAAAAGTGCTACCGCCAGACCCGGAGATCGGCTGAATGGATTAAAAAAACGGTAAAAGTGATCCTCTCACATCGAAATCCACCCTCATATTGGTTCATACCTGTTTTGGCTTGTAAGCGCTGCTTGATCTGTGCAGATTTCTATCCTGATTCAGACAAGACAGCTTTTTCACTGGCAAAAGCAGTATTATGGATAGATGACTTGTATTTTAGGACTGGTTTGAAGTTGATAAATGTCTTAATGATGGATTTATTTGTAATAAACACAGCTTTTGGCTTTACAAGACGATACTTGTGGATTACAGTTTTTATCAGATGTTTGGACTCTCATGCTTGCGGCACCCATTCACTACAGAGCACCCATTGGTGAGCAAGTGAAAACAACATTTCTCCAAATCTGATTAGGAAACAAACTCCTTGGATGTCTTGGATGGCCTGGAGGTAAGTATAATAATCAACTCATTTTCACTATGGGGTAAACTATGGTTTAACTATTGCTACAAAAAAAAGGACACCGTCCCTTTACATGCCGTCACTGTTTATATGGCCTCTGGGTGACTGAGGCAGCTCATTTTTTGGTGCGCCATGCAAATATTCCAAGCATGTCTGTGAAATGCCTGAATATTTACAGGATGCAGGAAGTTCAGCTGAGCCTCTCACCTGATGGCAACCCGCTCCAGATCAGAGACCTTTCAAAAGACAAATCACAAACACAAAAACACTGAAAAACTGAATTTCAGCATGTGCCAGACTTCTTATGGAAGTGCAGAGCTGGCACCTTTACTAAGAGGAACTGGATGCAAAACCAATGGCTGGTTCTTGTTAAATCTCTCAACAAATATTTACTTCCACATAGGGATGGGACGATAACCGGTTTTATTGATAACCGTGATAAAATGTGCTGAAGGTTAGTAATATCGTTTAAAAATGAATTATCATTAAAACCGTGTTTGATTATCGCGGTTTTAATAACTCACTATTAAATCATGTCCAGCCAGCAACAGTCTGACGCAAGCGCAGCGCACAATGTTTTTTTTGTTTTTTTTTGAGAAGGAATGGCGAAAGTCAGTGACTTTTCTATGCTTTTCTATGCTTCTACACTTTTCATTGTAAGGAAGGAAATGCCACAGAATTTAATCTTTCTTTAAATTAAGTGCATAGAGTTGCTTGTTTTATTAGTTGTTTGTTGATTATTAAATATAAAACTTGCTGAAATGTTTTCAGTGTGAGCATCAACTATTTTTGAACACTTTCATCTCGTTTCAACAAAACCGTGATAATATTGATAATCGTGATAATTTTAGTCACTATAATCGTGATATTAAATTTTCATACCGTCCCATCCCTACTTCCACACCTTTAATCGGAAAGGTAAGTAATCATCCAAATTAACACAAGCATTAATTCCTTGGCAAGCACATCATAAAATGGTGCTTCAGTTATGCAAAAGATGCCAGGTATAACATAAACCTGAGGAAACGAGTTACTGCTTACTGTTTTAAATTACCATCATATGGTATTAAAAAAAAAAAAATACTAAAAGTGTTTGAATCCAAGTGGCTACAACAAAGTTTTTTGTCTGAAATTATGGTTCCTCTAATAAAAAAAAAGGCATTGCTGAGCAAATTTATAAATGACTTGCCAGATTGCAGATCATAAATAAGCCGATTATGAACATGAGTGAATATTTAAGTATGAATGCATGCACATCTAAGAAGTTTCATGTGGTAAATAGTAATTTTATTGTTCATGCATCACCACAATGCCTCTCAGCCAGCCTTTGCAGAGCTCTCAAAGCAAACTTCACTGCATTTCTGCTCCAGGCCTGAATGAATGGAACAAACTACACACACAAAGCCTAATAAAGCTACTTTGGAAACTCTTATGGGACGGCAGCACATAAGCAGCGCACCTCTTTAAGAGAACACTTCCTCAAATACCACTAGACTTACTCATGCAGAGAGACAGAGGTGTGCGGAGGATCCAAAAAAAAGAGGACATGAAAATTAACCCATTACTGACGAAAACATAAACTGACAAATGTGACCAACTCTAAACTTTCACAAGGTTTGTGTTTTAGCATGATGAATGATGATGTGATGGATCATCAGTTAAGCTTCACAGACCACATTGCTACAACGACCCGCTCCTGCAGGTTTGCCTTATACAACATTAGGAAGATTAGACCCTTCCTGTCAGAGCAAGCAACCCAACTTCTTGTCCAAGCCCTTGTTCTCTCCAGACTGGACTATTGTAATGCTCTCCTGGCGGGTCTTCCTGCAGGTACTGTCAAGCCTCTGCAATTGATCCAGAATGCAGCAGCGAGGGTTGTCTTCAATGAGCCAAAGAAAGCTCACGTTACTCCTCTCCTCATCAGGTTACACTGGCTACCAGTAGCTGCTCGCATCAAATTCAAGGTACTGATGCTAGCCTACAAGACGACCACTGGCACGGCACCAACTTACCTAAACTCATTGGTTAAATCTTATGTGCCCTCCAGAAGTTTGCGCTCTGCAAGTGATCGACGCCTTGTGGTACCATCCCAAAGAAGTTCAAAATCACTCTCAAGGACCTTTTCCTGGACTGTGCCCAGCTGGTGGAATGACCTCCCAATCTCAATTCGTACAGCTGAGTCTTTACTCATTTTCAAGAAACAGCTAAAGACTCATCTTTTTCGCCTGCACTTAACCAACTAACACTAGCACTTTTCCTTTTCTTGTCATTTAATTTAAAAAAAAAAAAAAAAACCTACCTATGCGTTCTATACTAGACGAACTGAGACTTGTCATGGCACTTGTACACTGTTGTTGTTCTCTTGTTGACCTGACTGCTTCTATTGTTCTCATTTGTAAGTTGCTTTGGATAAAAGCGTCTGCTAAATGATTAAATGTAAATGTAAATGTAATTAAGAACATATGAACAATGAACATTAACTGCAGCTAGTGTTTACTTTGAACTATAAACCCAACACTTTGTTTAATCAACTCAGAGTCACCGTCTCCATTCCAGTTGAAGTTATTTGATTCATTCAGCATCAATGAAATGTCTTTGAGTGAGAGTTAGGACTGATATTAGAGGTCTTGCTGAAGAAATCTTCGATCCAGACTAGACATTAAAGACAGACCCAAGTCCCCTCATCACATGCCTCTTATGACCTGTTTTAACATGCATGAATTTCAGGTGACTTGCTCAAAAGATGCAGGTGGAAATGATTCAGTGTTCACACAGTATTAGCATGCATCTTAAATGCGTCACCTCGTAGCACTTGAGCTCAGATTCTGATGGGAGAGACTTTGATTTGTGGGACTACATGCATCAATCACCAAAAATTAGAATAGAAACGTTTTTCACTCAAGAAATTGATAGTAAATTTCACAATTAATTACAAAGAAATTGCAAGTAAAACATCAAATTAAACTTTTTCTTATAAAACGTATTACAATAACCTTTTATTAACAATTTTGCACGAAAATACAGTACATTTGATCACTGCATAATTAATTTACATATAAACAGCAAAAAAGTGTACAAATGTTTCACATGAATTTAGGTTGTTTATGGTATATTTAATCTGGAAATAGTTAAAAAATAATTCCACTTTCAACAGCTAGACTATCAAGGAAGCAGCACACAAAAATGTGCTTCAACATGTTCCTCTTTTACCTGCCATAGTCAGAAAAGGCTTCACCTCAGTCTAGTGCACTTGAGAATTTAGATTACACCAACACGGAGGCAAAACTAGTTCAATATTACAGAGAAAAATTCAACCGCCCTCAAGGTAAAAATACACACACACATCAAAGACTAGACATTTTGACTAGCTTTGAGCTCAGAGTGGAAGTACTGAGCAACACAAACAGGTAGACAGCATTCAGAGAGCAACCTTTCACTCACAAACACAATGCGTTAACCACAATATTTCAAAGAGCTAAACAACTCTCCTCTCCTCCTGCAAGCACAACACGTTATCCAACATGAATGCTGGAGATATTTTGAGTTCATCAAGGAGAGCAGATAAAACCAGAATTATGTGATAGAGTAAGAGTTTGCTGCCAATAAAAGGTCCTGATCCTCTATTTAATCCAACCCATAAAGTTCCTCTCCAGTTGAGGTGGAACTAAGATTATTTTATATCCTGAAATCATCCATAAACCTTAAAAAAGACAAACCTTCCCAAAGACTTCCCAAGTTAACTTTAGATATATACACAGTGTTGGGAAGGTTACTTTGGAAATGTAATAGGTTACAGATTACAAGTTACCCTATTTAAAATGTAATAGTAGTGTAACTTTTTTAATTACTTTAATAAAGTAATGTAACTAATTACTTTTGAGTACATTTTGATTACTTTTATAAATTTCTAATGAATGTTAATTTGCAACTGTTAATCATCTTCAACCATTTTACACCATGCAGGTTTAACCTTAACAGTAGTGCTCAATGCTGTCAGACTTTCACCATCCTTCATCACCTGAATTAAGATGATCAAATTTGAACACCTCCACCACACAATCAAACTTTAGTACTGCCTTTTACTTAGAGATTGATCTGCAGTTCAAAGCAGATTTAAAATCAAAAGAAATAGTTTATAGATACTGTTTTTGAAACCAAATCTTTGCATAACTACAGGCATCTAACTGCATCTAACAATGGTTTGGGGAAAAATAGTTAATAAAAAAATAAAAGCATATACATCAACTCAAATACGGTTATCTAATAAGCATGTGTCCTATTTTGTGTACTAAACTCCTGAAACATTGGTGTCTTTTTGAAACACTGCTGTCTCTTTGTATATGATATGATGATAGTTTCTCAAAATAAGTAAAAATGAAGTGACTGTTCTAGAGATTAATTTCCATGAGGGGCGGACTGGGAAAAAAATAGGCTGGGAAATCTCACACTCATACACCCACAACCCATTCTGTTACATGGACAACCCTATTTTGTGTATGGACCTGACATGAAAAAGATTTGAATCCTTAGGTTGGGGGACATGCAACGTAATTAAGAGTTCTCTCCTGAACTGCACCTTCACTTCCATTATCCACCCATCTCTCTCATGACTTTAATACTGAAGATTTTTATTTGACTTTTACCATGTTTTGTAAGTGCAATTTTGTTTTTTTGGCAAATGAATTACCACTTGTATTTATTTTTACTACAAATTCCATAATTAAACCATGGTTAGTGCCATACCATAGGCTATATTAATTTTCCTAAGGGTTGTGTATTTGTATCCACTAGCTCCCCCTAAACCTATGATAAAATATGATGATTTGTCTGCTAACTTACTACTGTAACATTACAAAAGATAATAATGACGTCGTTTATACAGTATTTTGAGTGATTGCGAGCAATGTGCTGCTGCTGCTTGACTAAGTAAACAAAGACAAAACTACATTAGCATATTTACAGATGAAACTGACCTGCACCTGAAACCCTGAACAGAAGAGTCGCTTCTCTGCTCCAGCTGTGCGCTTACACAGTTCACTCCGGTCTCTCTCTCTCGCATTGATTACTCGGAGTCTGATCCAAATCGTTCGGCGGAGGCGCGAGAGCGCGCGAGCCCAACCATTGCCAGTCACGACTAACCGATTCATGATTTATTAGAAATTTAATTATCGAATGGCGGATTCGGAAATAATCGCTTTAGTATATTCGCCCTGCAATTACACAATAACAATATTAAAGTAGAAGGCCAAATCGTCTGCCAGGCCACCGGGAATAGTCCCGGTTCTCCCGATGTCCAGTCAGCGCCTGATTTCCACAGACACGCAGAATGTGCAGGATTCATATTCAGTCTTTTTGCGGCTTAATATTCACAGACATCAGTCCATATCGGGTTTTGATTCAAGTGTACTGACCTGCTTTTGATTTATTCGTCCAAAATGTGGCATACTGCGTCCGCGTTATAGGCTGAATTCCATTTTTTATTACTCGATTCTACGAATGTGTTTTCCGCGTCTCGGAGATTATGGGCCATATGTCTTAGTGCAATTTGGGAAAGTATAAGCTGTATGTGGATGTGTGTAAATATTCAAATGTAATCCTCTTTGTAATCGTTACAATTTTCATAAGTAACTGTAATTTAATTACTCATTTTTTCTTAGTAACTGTAACTGATTACTGTTACATTTATTTTGTAATTAAATTACGTAACGCCGTTACATGTAACTAGTTACTCCCCAACACTGTATATACATATATATATACTACAATAGATGTTCAAGGAAACATTTAAAAAAAAAAAAAAAACACATCAGCCTGTGAAAGCCCATTTCTGGCAGGAAATTAATTTTAAAGAAAATCTAATTTACAAAATCTCGCAGAAATTCTTTCATTTTGCAGAATCTTGCAAATTCCGAGTTTATTCAGATTTGTGAGATAAAAAGTTGCAATCACCTTTTTTAGTTTTTTTGTTTAATCCCATGGAAAACAAGAACAAGCCTCCACACCCTCCAGTGCAATATTTCATGCCTAATCATGCCATGTCAACTCAGAGCTGTCAATCACAGCCTGAGGAATGAGGCAGCACACAATGAATAGCATGAAAACATTCCAGTCTATCATTACATAAGAGGAGGAGGAAATGCCTGTAAATTACTGTCCAACTTTCCTTTACAGCTGATGTGTCTGAGTAACATCTAGTTCTATACCTACTTGGCCACATTGTATAAGAAAACAGTAGTTTTGCTACTTTCTGATTTTTACAGTAAGTCATAAGGAACATGCATAAAATGTAAGACATGACTGAAATAATGCCAATCAATGATGCCAACCAATCAGAATGAAGTATTTCAGAGAGTTGGATGCGATATAGGCACAAAATACAAATTATTTTACATATACAATTGTGACAAATTTGCGCAAAAATAAATAAATAAAAAGAATAACCGGTCTCTAAACCTCCCCAGATAGGAACAGATACACGTATATAGTAGCCCAATAAAACGAGTTTGTATACCCCAAGCTTCCCACGCCTTTTGACCAATAACTTTGCATGAGTTTTCCAGTCATTCGGGTAAGATACGGATTTATTAAAGCACTTCAGTTCACTATGTATCCTATTTTAGGCCATGTATATTCACTACAGAAATCGTGTGAATGAAAGTCGGTGTTTAAATATCCTAACATCATGTTATCCGTGACAGTGGGAAAGCTGTGATATAAACTAAACAATCTGGCGACTGAAAGCAGCAGCGGAGACTGTTAGAATGAAGCGCGTTCACAATCTTCCGCGCCAAACACAACAAAAGCGAAACTTTAGAACGTATCAGCGTGAAAAGTTGTTACAAAGTATCAGCGCGCGATTAACAATGAGCAACAATGTATCTATGAGCTTCATTCAAGCCGCCGAGCAGGAAACACTGGAGCTAGGCGCGTCTGTGACAATCTCCACCAAAAAAAAAAATAAGTAATAAAAAAAACCTCACAAGATTACACTGACAAGCAATCATAAAAAAAACACTTCAGCACAGTCCTCCTTCAATAACCCAAACCAGCCGAGAACACAGAGAAACTCCAATCACAATTTCTCCCAAAACTTTTGTTAATGGGACATGAAGAAGTTTGGTTGTTCTGTACTCACCGACTCCATACTTCTCCTTCTTCGTGGGCACCCAGCGTGACATCCTCACTGATGAAGGTGATGTGAGACGCCCGGGAGTGTTGCTGCCGATATTCCAAAGAAATATCCAGAGTTTTTTTCAAACACTTTTTCTTTTCTCTGTAGGAGTGGAGAGACTCATCTAGCCGCCATTTTTTTCACCATCACTGAACTCATGAACCGCGAGGGGGAGATATGTATGAGAAACTTTTTTCATGTGGGACACCAGCGTCACCGGACGACCAGTCAGTCCCTCACAAAAATACCACGGTAACTGCAATTTCAGCCAAAATACCAGTGGAAAGTAAAAGCACTACAATTGGGGTGACTTGGCATAATTTTCTTCAACACCGGACACTTCTTTGTTCCAGGAGTAGATTTTTTTTTACTTATTATTATTTATTACTAGCCTATTAGTTATATGAATGTCACATTAAAAATTTCTAATGTATTTTCAACTTTATTTATTCACGTGTTCCAAACAGATTTCCAATCTGTAAAAATGAAAATATTAATCATCATATGTTTCAATGGTAAGCTTGAATTGGTAAGCTTTTTAAGTCTCTTCTGCTAACCAAGGGCTGCATTTATTTGTTAAAAAATACAGGAAAAACTGTAATATTAAGAAACATACATGTTTTCTATCTGAATATACGTGATCCCAACAGATTTCCAATCTGTAAAAATCTATAAAAAAAAAAATCATCATTGTGTTTCAAAGTAAACACTTTAAGTATGTTCACCCAAAATACGACTGTCCCTTTACTGTGCCTCTTTCCCGCAATGTTTAATTAAATAAATTGTAAAAGGAATAATTAGTGCATCATTTCTATCTCAAGCTCTAATATTGTCAAACTATGCAAACAAAAATAAAATAAATGAAAAAAGACACAAATATACTGTCCAAAATATTGGGGTTGGAATTTGGTAAGCTTTTTTTAAGTCTCTTCTGCTCACCAAAGGCTGAATTTATTTGTTAAAAAAATACAAGAAAAACTGTAATATTAAGAGAAATATATACCTGTTTTCTATCTGAATATATTGTAAAATGTAATTTATGATGCAAAGCTAAATTTTCTGCGTCATTACTCCAGGCTTCAGTGTCACATTTTCCTTCAGAAATCATTCTAATGTGCTGATTTGCTGCTCATGAAAATTTCTGATTATTATAATTGTTGAAAACATGCTGTTTCATATTTTTTTTATTGGAACCATGATACATTTTCACATGAAACATATCACGTGTGTGTATGTCTATAGCCTATGCACGCATGTATAAAAGCTGAATCTAAACAGAGATCCTTAAGTCACTTTATGATGGCCTGCTGTGATGGAGCGGTCCAGATTTCTTGCATTTTGAATGAACCATGATGGAACTAATTGTAATGTTATTTTCGGTCGATTTCTTATAACATCTATTTTAACCAGGGTCTAACAGACAAACTAACCTGTTTTACACTGCGTCTGTTCCATTTCTAATGATAAAAAAGATTTTTAATCAAAATATGGAAAACAAAATTAACAGCACAGCATGATACATTATGAATCCTCTAATGCTCCTAACGAGACAATTTTCACTGTCATAAATAGCTGCAGACTGTGGCAAATGCTGAAAATTTGATTATAGGGACCAATTAGAAAAAATTGCTTTGGGATACTGTCTCATAGCCACCGACATCACTTAATTCCGGTTTTTCCAAAGAAATTATCACTCTGTTTGAGGTTAATTGTTGTTTCTGTGAAAGTATGTTGCTTTGCACACAAACCATCCCCAGATGCTTGCAATTAAAGCTGCTCTGTGGGACAAAGACTGTCTTTTGAATCATTACACTATGCAAAACATTTCCAGAATGAGCCTTTTAGATGACATCTATGCATGCAATGCTTCCACTTCTTTGTTCATTTGCCGTTGTGTTTTGTAGCCTGCAGTTAATGTTTTAAGAATTTGACTAAAACAACATTAAAAGAAGCTCCTGCATCCTTTGTGTTCATCTGAAGCTTTGGTGTAAATGTTTCAGAAATGTGCTTTCATTGTTAGCCCACAGATACAGTACAGTATATGCCTTTATGAGAAATGAATGATTTATTCTCCTAGTGTAAGCGCTTTCTTGCCCCGCAGCAGGGTGAAGAGGCTGTTTACCATTCATCAGTGTATATATCAGAGGCCTGTTGGTTTAGTGCAGATCCTGTCACATTAAACACCTCTCTCTCGCTCTCTTAGCCTGAAGAATAGAACTCAAGCACTTCATCATCATTACCCAGCAACACATCCAGCAGAAAGACAGATTTTGCAGCTTTTTATCGGTGTTTGCTAAGCCAAGCACTATTATTATTATTGCTACAACTAGCAGAATTATTTTTTGTTATGTGAAAGTCGCATTAAAAATATATTCTTCATTTAAATTTGGCATTTCAAATGTATTTATGCATTATTATCTTGTGCAACACCCAATCAACAAAAAAACTATGAATCTCCATCATAAATAATTATATCAGTATCAAATGTTAGTCAAAGTTATTTTATTAAATTCAGCTGTCCTTTAGTTGTGGTGTCACTTCCATCACTAATAAAGGTAGTTGTTGTTTTAAGTCTACTTAACACTTGAAAAAGATATACTTTTAAACAATTTTCATACTGAAATTGCTTGTAAATTCGACAGAAACAGCAAGTTACACACTGAGTTAGATGTAAAAAAATGCAAGTAGAAAGATTTAAATAGTATTTTTGGTAACACTTAAAGCCTTTATGTGTAATGCGTTATAAAGGCTTATTAAAGGGTGTAATGCATTGTAATTATTCATAATGTGTGTTGTAATACATTATAATTATCTTGTTGTAAATAATTACAACCAATATATAAAATGCATACTGTAACAATGAATCAAAAAGTGTTATAATGTATTAACTGTTGTTACAATTATTCACGAGATGTAATGCATTGTATGGTGCATTATAAGGCATAATTAATGCATTAAAACTACTTTTATAATGCATTATATAAAGGGTTTAAGTAAAGTGTCCTCCAATAATCCTATTTACAACTTTTGAAAAATATTTTTTACTGTGTAAGAGGACAACAGCATCAACAAAGTGTATGAGATGCAATATGTGCCGTAAATAAAGCTAAATATCAGTTTTATGCATATATTCCAATCAGGCTTGTACATATGCAAAGAAATGAGAAAAAAACAAACACACACAAATATAATATGCAGAAAATTTTACGTATACAGATACACATATTTTATATATACATACCTGAAATATATATTTATTCCAAGATTTGAGAGTTGTAAAAGTGATTGTAACAATGTTCGTTGTGTAGGAAGGAAGACGGCAGGGTCGGCTGTTATTACTGACTGCTTTTATTTCAACAAAAATAATACAAAACAAAGGGCACAGAAAATAATAACCAATAACATAATTCCGTGGTCCAGGAGTGTAGCAGCCAGCAGTCCAATTACTGCAAAAAGAGACAGGTGTTCGTTATTAGCGCTTAACCCACTCACTCACCGCGTGTCTCCTGATGCTCTCCCCTGCTGCCCCCCCTGCCACATACCCCCACCACCCGACTCAGGCCGGGGAGCCATCCGGCCTGCAGTCCCCCCACCCCCCCCCCCCATTCCGGGAGAGGGAATCGGCCACAGCCATCTGAACACCCGGCCTGTGCACCACCTTGAACTTAAAAGGCTGTAAAGCTAGATACCAACGAGTGATCCGCGCTTTGGTATCCTTCATGCGGTGGAGCCACTGCAGGGGAGCATGGTCCGAACAGAGGGTGAATTCCTGTCCCAGGAGATAATAGCGGAGGGTGAGGACAGCCCACCTGATGGCCAAACACTCCTTCTCCACGGTGCTGTACTTAGTCTCTCTCTTAGAGAGCTTACGACTAATGTACAGCACCGGCCGTTCCTCCCCCTCTATCTCCTGGGCCAGGACAGCACCCAGCCCCCTGTCCGACGCGTCCGTCTGCAACAAAAAAGGGAGAGAGAAATCAGGAGAGTGAAGCAACGGCCCGCCACATAGAGCTGCCTTCACCTGGGTAAATGCCTGCTGGCACGACTCCGTCCACTGAACCATGTCTGGTGCATCCTTTTTAGTGAGATCAGTCAAGGGGCTGGTGAGGTCTGAATAATTAGGCACAAACATTCTATAATATCCCGCCAGCCCCAAGAACTGTCTCACCTCCTTTTTGGTCTTGGGACGTGGACAGGTCGCAACTGCTGCAGTCTTATCAATTTGGGGACGCACCTGCCCATGTCCCAAGTGAAAACCCAGATACTTTACCTCCACGCGCCCAATCGCACACTTCTTCGGGTTGGCCGTGAGCCCAGCCCCTCTCAGCAACCTCAGTACTGCCCTCACATGCTGCATTTGCCGCTGCCAGTCATTACTAAATATAATGATATCATCTAGATAGGCAGCAGCATATGCACCATGGGGCAGCAACACCCTGTCCATCAGTCGCTGAAACGTAGCCGGCGCGCCGAACAGCCCGAACGGGAGTGTAACAAATTGGTGTAATCCAAACGGCGTCGTGAAAGCGTTTTTTTCTCTGGATAATGGAGACAAGGGGATCTGCCAATAACCCTTTGTTAAGTCCAATGTCGAAAAAAAACGAGCCGTACTGAGCCGGTCAAGTAATTCGTCAACCTGTGGCATTGGATATGCGTTGAATTTCGACACAGCATTCACCTTGCGAAAATCCACACAGAACCGCACTGAGCCGTCCGTCTTAGGAACCAAAACTATTGGGCTCGCCCAGTTACTGTTGAATTCTTCTATTACCCCCATTTCAAGCATCGCACCTAATTCTTCCTGAACTATTTTTTTCTTGTTTTCAGGCAAGCGATATGGCCGGCTGCGAACCACCACGCCCCGGCTCTGTCTCGATATGGTGCTGAATGAGATTTGTACGGCCAGGTAGGGGAGAAAACACGTCAGCAAACTCCGCCTGTAATGTAGTCAAATCAATGAGCTGGGAGGGCGATAGATGATCTCCCCCTGGGGCCAGAGCGAGAGATTGTTTTTTTATATTTGCTTCTGGTCCAAGATCATCCTCTCCACTTATCACCATCGCCAGCATCACTGATTCTCCCTTATTCCATTTTTTTAGGAGATTGAGGTGATAAATTTGACACGCTCCTCTCCTATCTGAGCGTATTACCTCATAATCGAGCTCTCCAACTTGCCGTGTGACCTCAAATGGTCCTTGCCACTTTGCAAGTAATTTTGAACTTGACGTTGGGAGTAATACAAGCACTTTATCTCCCGTTGCAAATTTACGCAAATTGGCTCCCCTGTTATACAGCTGGCTCTGTTTGTCTTGGGCCTGTAACAAATTCTCCATAGAGAGCCGCCCCAAAGTGTGGAGTTTTGTTCTCAGGTCCATCACAAACTGAATTTCATTTTTAGATTGAGAAGGTCCGTCCTCCCAAGTCTCTCTTATGAAGTCCAGCACCCCCCTGGGCTGGCGACCATAGAGCAACTCGAAGGGGGAAAACCCCGTGGAGGCTTGTGGGACCTCTACAACAGGGGTTCCAACCATCTGTCCCAACTTTTGGCGTCTTCCTGAACGAATTTACGAATCATTGTCTTAAGCGTGCGATTAAAACGTTCGACCAGCCCGTCCGTTTGTTGGTGAAAGACGCTGGTTAGAATCGATTAAATGCCCAATAATTCGTAAATTTCGTGTAATGTCCGTGACATAAACGCCGTGCCCTGATCAGTGAGGATTTCCTTAGGAATCCCCACTCGGGAGATTAAAGAAAACAGTAATGATGCGGAGAGGCACTGCTTCTGGATATCGTGTTGCATAATCCACAATGACTAATGCAAAACAATGTCCTCGTGCTGATCGCTCTAATGGCCCGATGAGGTCCATGCCAATTCTCTCGAAGGGGACCTGCATTAATGGGAGGGGGCGCAAAGGCGCTTTTGGGGTGGCTGGTGGGTTTACCAACTGACATTCACGACAAGCCACGCACCACCTGCGCACATTCTCGTGAATGCCCGGCCAAAAAAAACTGGTCATGAGGCGATTTAGTGTCGTTCCTTGTCCTAAATGACCAGCCATTGGATTAGAATGAGCTGCCTGAAAAAGAATTTCCCGGGTTGTATCTTCTTTTGTCTGAGAGTCTTAGGTCACTCGATACAACCTATCTTTAATTATTGCAAAATATGGACAGGTAAGCGGCTGTCCAGGATGGAGAGGCTGACCGTCGATGGTCCTGACCTGTTCAAACGTGCGTTTCAGCATCTCATCCTGAGACTGCACCAGGGGAAAATCATTGCGCTCCGAGAGAATAATTCTCTCGATTTCGCTCTGTTCCCCTGAGGCAGTACTCAGTGGTCCCGGCATCAGTGCATAAAGCCCCCAATAATTCTTTAAATGCTGGCCAATTCGTTCCCAAAATTAACGGATGCCGGAGGTGCGGATTAACTGCCACCTCAACACTATGGTTTTGTCCCCTAAATTTGATAACGACTGGCAAAATAGGATACTCAACCACATCCCCGTGTACACACAGTACTTTAACCATGCAGCTCATATCCAATGCCCCGGATTGTATCAAACTTTGATGGATTGAGGTTTGGTTACATTCTGAATCCACCAATGCCTGATAGGTACCCCCCTTGATACTCACAGGTATTTGGTACCACCCAGCGTGACCGGGGGCAGCCTGCGGGACGTCCGGGACCCGGATCATCGTCCCCACCTCCATAATGGGACACCTGTCCACAATATGGTCCGGATCCCCGCAACGCCCCCCTGGGTGGGACTCGGGGAGCCGCATAGTGATTCTGGCCATTCCCGCCCCACCCCCGGGAGAGAGAGAGAGAGAGAGAGAAGGAGAGAGAGAAGCTGATGGAAGAGATTCACCGACCCCGGGGCACGCCACCATATGGTCCTCCGCGACATCAATAGCCGACTCCAGCGACGTGGGGCGGTGGCACTGGACCCACTCTGCAGTTTTTCTTGGTAGCCGAGTGACAAACTGCTCCAGCACCACACGATCGATTATCTTCTCCACGTCGCTTCCGTCGGCCAGAAACCATTTGCAGCAAGAGTCCCGGAGCTGTTCCCATCACGAAGGGTCCGCTGGATGATGGCCCTCTTCAGGTCGTCAAAAACCAGGAGGTTCTGCACCGGAAGCTGCTGTGCGGCTACCTGGGACTCCCGGAGAGCAGCGGGATCAGGCGCATCGGCCACTGGTCCCGCGGCCAGTCCTGTACCTCGGCTGACTTTTCAAATAAATCCAGAAATGTCTCTGGGTCGTCCTCAGGCCCCATTTTGTGCAGAGGGAGGTGGGCGGGCACAGCTTGTTGGACCGTGGCTCCCGGCCGAACCTCCCGGTCCATCCAGCTCCGGAACCTCTCGCGGTCTTCCTGCTGGGTTTGGAGGATGACTTGAAACCACCTCTCCTGATCGTGACGTATGTCCAGCAGGGCCTGGTGTTGATCGTGTTGCATTACTGAAAGGGATGTAATCAGCTCCGCAAATGGTGCAGCGGAGGGCACAGGCACATACCATACCATACCATACCAACTTTGTTTGTTAAGCACTTTACAAAAACCAAAGTTGACCAAAGTGCTGTACAGAAAAATAAATAAATAAATAAAAATAAAATAGATAAAATAAACATACGTACCATTTATAACCACACAATAAAAGCATTCAAAGTAACAAATTGAATCAAGTAAATAAAGTCGACTTCTTACTAGGTGTCAAAAGCCAAAGAGAAAAGATGGGTTTTAAGAAGGGTTTTAAAAACAGATAAAGAAGAGGCCTGCTTAACATGCAAAGGCAGATCATTCCATAGTTTAGGGGCAGACACAGCAAAGGCACGGTCCCCTCTGAGCTTACGCTTAGTTTTAGGCACAGTCAGGAGCAGCTGATCATCTGATCTGAGAGAGCGGACGGGTTTATAAGAGTGTAGAAGCTCAGAGAGGTATGGCGGAGCAAGACCATTTAGTGATTTAAAAGCAAATAACAGAATTTTAAAATGGATCCTAAATTGAATAGGCAGCCAGTGTAATGAAGCTAAAATAGGGGAAATGTGCTCATGTTTACGTGTGCCCGTTAAAAGACGTGCTGCTGCATTTTGTATCATCTGGAGACGGGTGATGGAGGACCCACTAACCCCCGCATATAGTGAATTACAGTAGTCCAGCCGTGTAGTTATAAAGGCGTGGATAACAGTTTCAAAATGTTGTCTTGACAGAATTGGCTTTATTTTGGCCAGCTGCCTTAAATGAAAGAAGCTTGATTTGACAACAGCTTTGATCTGACTGTCAAATTTAAGCTCAGGGTCCACTTTAACTCCTAGGTTTGTGATAGTAGGTTTAATATAGGGTGCTAAGGAGCCCAGATCTACAGGTGGGGTCCCAGTGGTGCCTCCAAAAACCATCACTTCTGTTTTTTTATCATTAA
Source organism: Carassius carassius (assembly GCF_963082965.1). Classification (NCBI taxonomy): domain Eukaryota; kingdom Metazoa; phylum Chordata; class Actinopteri; order Cypriniformes; family Cyprinidae; genus Carassius; species Carassius carassius. Next base: position 27,305,889 of record NC_081794.1, read on the forward strand.
CATTTAAAAAGTTTAGAGCCATCCAGGCCTTTATGTCGTCGAGACAATTGAGTAGTTGTCCAACAGAGTTATAATTTTTCTTTTTAATAGGTACATAAATCTGACTGTCATCTGCATAACAGTGGAATGAAATGCCATACTTTCTAAGTATGGAACCAAGTGGAAGCAAATACAGAGAGAAAAGTAGAGGGCCGAGGACTGAGCCCTGTGGGACCCCACACAAGAGAGGAGCAGAGGAGGATACAGAGTCACCTAAGCTAACACAAAAAGTTCGATCCGCTAAGTATGACCTAAACCAATCCAGTGCTATGCCACTGATGCCAACCCACTGCCTTAAACGTGAAATCAATATTTCATGATCCACTGTGTCAAATGCAGCAGTTAGATCTAAAAGCACAATGATAACACAGTCAACAGAGTCAGTAGCTAAAAAGATATCATTAAAAACTCTTAAAAGAGCAGTTTCGGTGCTGTGCAAGGTCTTAAAACCGGACTGGAAAACCTCTAGTATATTATGTTCTTCCAAAAAGGCCAATAGTTGACTGTACACAATCTTCTCCAAGATTTTTGAAAGGAAAGGCAATTTGGAAATAGGCCTGAAATTAGCAAGAACTGACGGATCTAGAGCAGGTTTTTTAATCAGAGGTTGAACTACTGCATGTTTTAAAATTTCAGGGACCACACCAGAGGTCAGACTACTATTTATAACTGCTACAACAGATGATCCTACAGTGGGGAAAACCTCCTTAAATAGTCGAGGGGGGACAGCATCATATGGAGAACCTGAGGGCTTCAAATGACCAACAACCTCCTCTAAAGAGGAAAAAGTCACCAGCTCAAAATGATCAAAGACAGCCGAGCAGGGGACAGAGATTGAAGGGTCTGAAGCTGAAGGGACAACTTGAGACCTAATAGAAGTGACCTTATCAATAAAAAAGCAAAGGACGTTTTCACACATAACAGGGGATGCTTCCATACAAGCATTCTGCGGGGCATTTAAAAGTGAGTCAATGGTGTTAAACAAAACACGAGGCTTGTGACAATTTGCCAGAATAATATCTGAGAAATGTTTTCTTTTGGCATCTTTCACAGTTTTCTGGTAATGACGCCAGCAATCCCTTAACATTTGAAGAGACACCTGCAGTTTGTCCTTCTTCCACTTGCGCTCAGCTCTACGGCACTCACGTCTGGCGGCACGAGTCATGTCATTTAACCAGGGCTCAGATTTAGTTTTAGGCTGCCTGGATTTTAATGGAGCCACAGTGTCTAAAACAGTTTGGCAGGTGGAGTGAAACCATGAGCAAAGCTCATCTGTGTGCAATACAGACTCGGGAGTGATGGAGTTCTGTTTGAACGCAACCGAGAACTGAACAGCAGTGGAAGGGTTAATCATACGACAGCGCCGTGCAGCAGCGCGAGGTTTAACTGTATGACAGGCAAGAGCAGTCTCAAATAAAACAGGCATATGGTCAGAAAACACTGCACGGCGCGGCGGCGGCATCCATCTTCCTTCCCGGGTTTCGGCACCAGTGTAACAATGTTCGTTGTGTAGGAAGGAAGACGGCAGGGTCGGCTGTTACTACTGACTGCTTTTATTTCAACAAAAATAATACAAAACAAAGGGCACGGAAAATAATAACCAATCACATAAATTCCGTGGTCCAGGAGTGTATCAGCCAGCAGTCCTTCTCTCTCTCCCCCGCTCCTGTTTCTCCTGGTGTTTTATACTCTCCACGCCAATTACTGCAACAAGAGACAGGTGTTCGTTATTTGCGCTTAACCCACTCACTCACCGCGCGTCTCCTGACGCTCTCCCCTGCTGCAGGGTTCGCTAAACCACGTCCCCCCCTGCCACAGTGATAATATGGTACTTTTGTTGACTTTTGGGCTTCAAAGAGCATCATGAACATATAGCTTAACATCTCCACGAGAAGAAACAGCATCAAAAGGGTTTGAAATGACATGAGGGATGTAAATGCTGACAGAAGTCTTGTTTCAGGGTGAATTATTCCTTTAATTGTTCTCCTGTGTCTTTCTTATTTGTTTGCTCTAAGCATCTGAGACATTTGACAGCTTTAATTAGGAAATCCCTCCGTAAATACAGAGAGTAAGCCATGCTGAGGCATGAGTCACAGCCCAAAGCACCGAGAACAAAACAGCAAATTACGCACTTAAAATTAGAAACAAATACAAAATTGATCACAGGAAAATAATGGCTGGGAAGAAACATGAAATAGACGTACAGAGCAGGATAGGGCTGTTTTGATTGTGTGAGTCATACAAGCTTTCATTTCTCTTTTCCTTCTCTCTCTCCTCTAATGATGAAGATATTCGTTATTATCAGCAGAAAAATGTTGACGTGTCCCAACATCAGAGGATGAACCCAACAGACACCAGTCTGCCTTTACATGTTTATTTATACTTCATATCAGTCTTCCTCCTAACGAGAACACCGCAGACTTTTCCTCAGATTCATCATCCATCTGCAGGGGGCACAGCTTGTTCTGCTCGTTGAGTTCAGAATGACCTACTACTATATTTCTGCAGTATGCATACTATGTATAGTATGCATTAATTGCTTACACAGTATGCTTTTAAAGACGTACGGTGCACCATACTTGGAATTTGTGCTCTGCATTTAATCAAACCAAACCAACCAAAACCAAATGCTGGACATTCATTCCCACCTCCAACAATCCCTGCTGTTACCGAGACTCAAACCTGTGACCTTTGGGATACAAGTTAGATTATCTAACCATTAGGCCACAACTGCCCCAAGAGCAGTTTAGTAGTATACTATCCTGAACATATATACAGTGTTTTGTATCAATACATTCTTTTGGCATTAATATTGATATCTTTAAGACATTTTCTAATTTAAAAAAAAAAATAGGTACCAAAGGTACCATAAGATGAACAGATTTATAGAAAATTTTTAGTTTAAATTACTTTACACAGATAGTATGCCTAAATAATATAAACAGCATGTATGTGGTATGCATATAGTCTTTATGCATGCAATATTTCTATTTTAATAGTAAAGTTTTACTAAAAATACTACCTAAATATTTTATAATAATATTATAATATTTACATAATATTTTTGTGCCAAGTAAAGAAAATTACACACTTTGCACAGTGTGCATACTGCAAAAAAGTAAGAGTAGTAGGATCCAAACATACAGTGTATAGTATAGGGCTGCACGATAAATCGTATGTGAGTGCAGCCCTAGTATAGTACGCATTTAAGTATGCTTTTTAAGATTTCTGTTTTACTAAAAATATTTTTTCTACAAGATCCCATGTGATAACATTTATAGAAACGTTTTAGTTAAAAATACACATATGGACAGTATGCATACTGCAAAAATTGTAAGAGCAGTATGTACTGTATATAGTATGCATGATCTTTTTAAGAAATTTTTTACTGAAAATGCAACATCTTTATTTCCAAGGTGAAATGTGATGAACAGATTTATATAAACATTTTAGAAAAAAAATAACACCCTATGCACTGTATGCATATAGCAAAAAAAGAAAATAGTAAGATCAGTATAAATATGCCTATTCTTAATGCATGTGCAATGTTGATCTTTTAAAGACATTTTGAAACCAAAATTTACAAATGAACAATTTTATTTCAAAAGTGGCGAGATTTATTTCAACAATATTTCCAACAATTTCGATAAAAAAAAAAATAATAATAATAAACCCTGTGCACATGATGCATACTACAGAAATGTAAGAGCAGTAGTACTTGTATACTATTCCGTACATAGTTTTCTTTCTGAGTCCACAGGGGCTGACAGGAATACAAGAGCCAGCATAATTATAATAATGATATAGGTTAAACGCATTAACCTCTGGGAAAAGCTGCATTTCTGTGTCTAACATGAAAAAAAAATCTATATTCAGACTGAGAAGAAAACGGTGAGCCATTTAAGAAAGCTTAATGTCTTTAATGGAGCAGTTTGTCCCAATTCACACAGCAAAGATGAATCCTCAGTGTGTGTATGGCTTTAAATGTCTAAGATTTTCCAGATGATTGTAAACATTATGAGCTGAGCTGAATATCTTAAATAGTGTAGAGGCTTGCCAGCCCAGAATGCATTGTTTACTGATTGGTATTTGAATATAGAGTCAGAGTTATAGAATAGTATATATTTTTATAGATATTAATAAGACATTATTTTTCTGGGTATTTTATTTGGAGATACATCTGAAGTAAAAGTCAAAATTTGTACTAAACAAAACACATTTAATGCTATTGATGTTTAGAAGAAACAGTTGAGATATTAAAGGTGCAGTATGTAATATTGACAGCTAGAGGTCGAAATGGGAACTGCAGTCCAAATTCAAAATATTGGAAAGGGTTGTCTCTCCTGCCCTCCTGCTTATGCGGGTTGCCAGATTGAGGACAATGAATGATGACAAGATGACAAATATGAGCTGATTTGTCTGCATTTTAATTTTCCTCTGCTCTGACTTTTTTTTTTTAGATAGATGCCGAGGCTTTTTAGTTCAGGTAGAATCTGCAATCTCTGACCTGCTTCATTTGCTGGCTTCCATGGCCGCAATACACTGTGTTTTCCATCAAGTGGCAACTCAGGGTGTCGAAATTCTATTGGGTAAATTGACAGTGGCCGGAGTCACACAGACCAAAACAAAAGCAGGCATTCCGACATGGAACGCACATTTCAAAGTGGAATAACTGGCTGTAGCATTGGTTTTCTGAGAAACAATTATGTGAATTTAGCATGTTTCCTAAATATCTGCAAACACGTACGGTATTTTTATGCTTTAGTACAGCAGTAAAATAAATAAATACACACAACAGCACCTTCCAAGAGATCTCACTTGTGATTTCTCTTACAGGTCATAGGGCTGTTGATCCTGATCCTGAAGCAGCAGAATGGATGGTTTGTGTCCAGAAATTCTGGAACAGAGCTTATTCACCCTGATGATGTGTTTTGGTGGTCTTGAGAGATCATGTGGGTGTCCCAAAACAAACATGAACAATCTCATCATCTGATTCAACTCCCTGAAGCACTAATCGCCTGAAAGCCATCACATGTCCTGCTCCAAACCACGGGATAGCAGAAGCCCTGTGTGTATTACATGATGTGCTTCTTACCATGTCAGTACAGTATGACTTCAAAAAATAGATTTTGGTGTTTGCATGTGAAAAACTCACTGATTTAAAGCTGTGGTTAACCCTGGTTCATTGCCAGGGTGCTGCGATGTGGTTGCATCCTGATATGCAATTTGTTGGTTTGTAAGTGTCACATATATTACACTATCTAATAATCTGATACCTTCACTGACCATTGTAGTGTCATAGTACTTTTTTAAAACATAAAGCAAGTTTTTTTTTTTTTTTTAATCAGTAGTGTAAATCTGTAAAATTTATGGTAAAACAATTGCAGCTGTGGTTGCCAGTATTTTACTGTAAAAAAAATTATGGCTGCAACATTTGGGACCACAAAACCAGTCACAAGTGTACATTTTTTACAATTTAGATTTAATCATCATCTGAAAGCTGAATAAATAGCTTTAGCTTAAGCTTCCATTGATGTAATATTTGTTAGGATAGGACAATATTTGGCTGAGATACAACTATTTGAATATCCGGAATCTGAGGGTGCAAAAAAAATGTAATATTGAGAAAATAGCCTTTAAATTTGTACAGAAAACTTCTTAGCAATGCACATTTCTAATCAAAAATTCGGTTTTGATATATTTACGGTAGGAAATTTACAAAATATCTTCATGGAAACATGACCTATATTTAATAAGCTAATGATTTTTGGCGTAAAAGAAATATTCATAAATTTGACCCATACAATGTATTGTTGGCTATTGCTACAAATATGCATGTGCTACTTATGACTGCTTTTGTGCTCCAGGGTCACATTTTAATGTTTAAATTAAATTTACATTTAAATACCGTAATTTCATTAACCAATATAATGTCAACATACCAACCAATTGAAGGACGGAAATCAGTTTTGTACCTTTGTAATACACCGATAGTCACCAAAAGTGGATGATGATAAGTAAGTCACATGATGAACCAAAGCCCATCACAAGCAGCTTTTAAATACTAACATGTTGTACAAAACTGATAAGAAAAAAAAATTAAGAGGAAACATAGTCATTTCCAACAACAACAAAAAATTTCAATTTGAAATGTAACACAGGGAATTCTGGGAATGTCAATTTACGGTTGTTCACTGCAAACGATTTTACTACCGTAAAAGTACAACGTAATGTCCAATACTGTTTTTCACCATATATAGTAGGGGAAAAGTTGGAGATTTTTGACCAGCAAGCAACTACCTAGCAACCACCCACTCATTAGCTTGTGAAACCACCCACAAAATCCATTGTGGCAGTGAGTTTTGCACTCTCCAAATATGTTCTAGTTTCCTTTTCCTTTATAAAAACACTGAAAGAGAATAAAATGCGAGTAGGACAAAGTATACAGTTTACCCAAATAATGCTTTTTCACTTTAGGTTATCTGTGTTAAACTTTAGACTACTTTGTGACTACAAGGCATCTCTAAGAGTAAACAAAACAATTCCAAGACAACATGTCCAGGTTGAAAAAGGGGGTATTTACTGGCTGCAAGCAAATACACACTCACACACACACACACACACTGACACACACATCTCTCTTCCAGTGAAAAATAAAAGTCGTTCTGTAAGTCTTTTGTTCCTTCAGACTAGCACACACATTTCTAGTCATGGCTGAGAGGAGATGGCACCAGTGGCCCCTCTTCACACTGTGAGAGAAGGAGACATGGAAGGAATGCTGGGATTGTCACAGTGCTATCGCCTCTTGAAGTCAAATTGTGTCGTCCTCTTCAGAGCCGTGTGACGCAGGTAAACTGCTCTGCTTACCGTGCACACTGTCATGTCAGCTTGTTGAGTATTGACTTTTTAAGTGTGTTTGTATAGGATTGTATTGACTAAGCAGTCTGAGCTCAATTAGGAAGTCACTGTAAAAAATCTATCAAACTATTTACCAAAAGCAATAGAAAAATCTGAAAGCAGCTCAGAGAATTGATATTTTTAAAGTCTTTTGGTGTATTTGTTTACTAAAAAAAACGTGGATGTGCATGTTTGTTGACTTTATGAGAAAACATAGTGTTCTGAAACACTCAAATAATTTTGATGTTAATTTACTTTATCCAAGATGTAGGTGCCTTTTTTTCTTTAGTGAAATAGGAAAGAATATTTTTAGCTGAATCCATGCTCCTTGGTGATCTATAAAACGCAAGTCAAAGGCTGCTCAGTCATGCATTTATGTCTTATGAAGCAAAACCATCGGTCTGTGCAAGAAACAAAACATTATTTACAACATTATTTCCTATAATCCATAGTTTAGGTAGACTGAGTTATGTCCATTTTGCAAACAAATAATTATTTTGAACCATTTATGTTACTGAACTAAATGAACCAGCTCACCAAATTGGACTGAATCATCCGAAACATCACAGATCTACAAGTTACTGAATCAAAACTCACTTTTTAGACATCTGACACTCACTCTGACTCGAAATGAGCCAAAATAGTTGTTTGTCTGATCCTATGATGTGTGCTTTAGTTCCTCCAACAGTCACTGAACCGAGGAGACCCGAGCACTTGAATGAAGGGACCAAATGAAAGTTTTGATGGTTTTTCATGGTTTATGTAAACAGATGAGCTGATGAAGACTAGTTTCTTCTTTTTATATGCTTTGGACAGTATTAGGTTCTTTAATAATATAACTGTGTATATGTTACATCATTGCATGATTACAAGCCAGTGAACCAATTCATTGAAATGAACTCTCCAAAAGAATCAGTTTGTGGAAAAGAATCATATATCCCCCTTTGCCTAAGGCTGTGGATTACAGGTTATAATGTTGTAAATAATGATCTCTTTCTTGCTCAGACTATCATTTTGCTTCCTACGACCTCAATATATCGTCAGGAGTAATGAGTATTAATTTTGTGTTCCTTGATATGCTTTTTTTTATTCTCAAAAATGTGCAGCCGCTGACTATTTAATGTATTTAATGAATCACCAAGGACCACGGTTTCAGATGAAAATCTTCTTAACTGTTCTATTGACGAAAATAATTCACCTACATCTTGGCCTGAGGGCCAGTAAATGAATGGCAAAATTGAATTTTTGGGTGAACTATCCCTTCATGATCAATTTTCAATGTCTTTCTCAGAGTTTATCATGGAGGACGTGAAGCCCGAGGGCTGGCGGCAGCTACTTCAGCCCCATGGTGCAGCTGGAAAAAACAGCATGAGTTTCCTTCGCAGGTCCTCATCATGGAGGAGGCCTGGGGAGCGGGGTTATTGCGAGGGCCCCGCGGCGCAGGCCAATGAGCCCCCTCGCGGAGCTCGTCCACTGAGCTGCATAGAGGGTGGCAGGATGGACAAATGGCTTCAGACACTAGAGAGACTTCAATCACGTCGGCTTCAGAATCAAATACCTCAGTTTGTGGACAGGACGGTATCAATCCCACTTCTCCCGAAAGATACAGCGGGAGGTAACCCACTGTGCCCTGATGTTTCCCCTCTGCGCAGGAGGAATCAGACCCCTAGCGTCTGTCCCAGAGTGTGTGAAAGCTCCTCGAGCAGCCTGGAGTCTGTTCACATTAAAGCTGCTCGTGCTGCAGAAAGAGCTCAGTTCTGCGCTCTCGCTCCGGTTCGCTTTGGCTGGCTGCCCATACAGAGACATGTGATACTGACAGACATCTCTGACAACCGCCTTGACAACAGCAGGTGCCAGGTAAGAAAGAATAACAGGAAAGGGAAGTGATGTCACAGCAGGAAGTTTATTTTCAGAGAACATGTAGGATTATAAATAACTTTAACATTAATGTAGAATAATAAATGACTTTTTACATTTATCATAATTATTATTTATATCATAGGACTTCAGTGGCGGAGCTAGAGATTTTTTCCATGGAGGGGGGCCATGGACTTTATTCATAATTTAAAATCCTACGGTTTTCATTGAATGTGTTTTGTTCTCTACACTACATTACACAGAGTGGGAGTCAAATCAGAGATGTAGCTGGGTTTTTGGATGGTGTGGGTCTTAATTTGTGAATTGTGGACCCTTTCTCTGTGTAATCATTATCAACAGTCTGTGTAGTCTATACCCTTAATTGTACTGTGTGAAAAAGCAATTATTGGGGGTTTGGGCTCCCCAGGAGATTTAAACATTACCATTTCAAATTGGATAAGCTACTAAGAAAAATTTGGTTAATCATGCATCAGATGATGTGCTGGCCTCAGCTTTCTGTTGGTTCATCTACCAGCAAACCCAATGACATATTTAACTGGAATCTAAGCAATTACAGTACATCTCATGCACTAAGCATGTGATGTGCTGTCATCAGCTTCAAATGTCTAGACTAGTAGCCTACTCTGAGTAGGGTTTGAAAGTAGTGGGCTACTTTTACTTGTTGTGATTGAGTAGAATTTCAGTCATGTAGGGCTAACTGCAAAATGCGTGATCAACCAGAGAGAAAACGGTCACGTTGTTGATAAATGGTGTCCATGTGAGTCAAAAGTGCAGTGGTTGTGCATCACCAGCTTATGACACCGATTAGATATCTCAGTTTAATTTGGCATGTCGACCATTTTTCAAAATTGCATAGTCATAGATGCTGGGAAAGTGGATGCATGCCAATTTTGTGACAGCAGTAGTTTAAACACACACAAAGAGCTAGACTAACGTTAGACCTTTACCTGACCTGACGATCATAGAAAAATTTGATGAGACAACAAAGTATTGCAGATGTAAATAAGTTAACAATGTGGTTGTTGCAGGGTTAACTGTCTGCTTATGGACTTTTTCGACTTGGTGTCAAACTTCTCTCCTCTCCTCTAAACTCACTGCTAACTGCTTATCAACCTCTTTTCTCCGAGACACTGCGTACTATAGACAGATGCACTGTTATATTTCCTGATATATGCACAGATATATTTCCTGCACACCCTTTGCCACCCCGTAGACCTGCCTCTGTAGGCCTTGTTTTCAGATTTTTTATTTTATGTTTGTATATTTTAATATTCAGTTCTGACAAAGAGAGTTTGAGTTATAAATTACTTTCTGAATGGTTTTAAAATGTCCCTTGATAATGGCTTATATGCTCTTTGGAGAAGAAAATTATTCCTGCGTATAATCCGACTTATCAGATATCCACTAAATCATTTAGATTCATCTTTCATATTTTACATTTCAGAAAGCTGCAGTTTTTTAATGAAAATAAGATTCAAAATATAATAAAACATTATCTGAGAGAGTTTCATGAGACAGTTCCACTGTATCACACAAATTCTACAGTGGAAAACTTTTTTTTTGCCCAGAATTTTAAAGCGATTGAGTCATCCAGACTGGAGATAAAAGCCTTCAGAGTCCCAGACTTTCTGCCACCGCTGTACTACACACAACAATCACTCTCACCTCTACTGGGAACAAACCCCGGAAATGAACAGCCGAGCTCTCAGACCTGATTACCTTAGTGCCAACTGATGCCAGAAAGAGAGAGAGGAATAGAAAACTGAAAGAAGGGAAAGAGAGAAAAATCTGGATGACTGTCAAGTATGTGAACTTCAGTGGCTGTCTGGATGCTGCGTGAAGTCGAGATAAAACCGCTCTGTCAGCAGGTGCTTGGATCCATTCGGAACAGATTTAGGAACAAAAAGATCCAACCGCATCTGAGCCAACAACAGGATCACAACAGTGCTGCGGCGCCCAGAGGATAGAAATCCAATAGCATTTGTGAATCGCTCAAATCTTTAAATGTTCTCACCCTTTGGCCATCCAATATAAAAATGAGTTTGTTTCCTCATCAGAACTGCATTGTGTGTTTATATATATACAGTATATATAGCATTCCATCACTTGTTCACCAATGGGTGCTCTGCAGTGAACGGGTGCCGTCAGAATGAGAGTCCAAACAGCTGATAAAACACCACAATAATACACAAGTAATCCACACCACTCCAGTCCATCAGTTAACATCATGTGAAGTGAAAAATTGTGTGTTTGGAAGAAACATATAAATCAAGACGTTCTTAACTTCAGACCATTGCTTCTGGCCAAAAATATGGGTCTATAACGCTTCCTCCAGTGAAAAAGTCCATGTCCTGTTGTCTCTCACATTAAAATCCACACACATAATTGTTTAGAACTGTTTTTGCTTGTAAATGGTGCTTGATCTGGGCATATTTCTCTCCTAATTCAGACTAGATAACTTTTTCACTGCAGAAAGCAATATTTTGGCTAGAGAACTCAAAATATTTTGAAATGAAAAATTATGATTTTGTTTCTTACAAACATATAACTTTTTTTAACTGATGGACTGGAGTGTTGTGGATTATTGTGATGTTTTAATCAGCTGTTTGGACTCTCGTTCTGACGGCACCCATTCACAGCAGCGTATCCATTGGTGAGTGAAAGTTCTCCCAATCTGTGAAAGTGAAAGTGAAAGTGAAAGTGAAAGTGAAGTGACATTCAGCCAAGTATGGTGACCCATACTCAGAATTTGTGCTCTGCATTTAACCCATCCGAAATGCACACACACAGAGCAGTGAACACACACACACACTGTGAGCACACACCCGGAGCAGTGGGCAGCCATTTATGCTGCGGCGCCCGGGGAGCAGTTGGGGGTTCAATGCCTTGCTCAAGGGCACCTAAGTCATGGTATTGAGGGTGGAGAGAGAACTGTACATGCACTCCCCCCACCCACAATTCCTGCCGGCCCGGGACTCAAACTCACAACCTTTCGATTGGGAGTCCGACTCTCTAACCATTAGGCCACGACTTCCCAAATCTTCATCTGTTTCCATGAAGAAACAACCTAATCTACTTCTTGGATGTCTTTGAGAGTGAATACATTTTCATTTCTACATCTGAAGTCTGTGTGTTCTTTCAGCAGAAACTAAAGTCTCCCATCACTCCAGTGTTGCTCAGCTCTCCTGCCAAACTTAATGGACCAAGACCAAATGGTGCGTATTGACTAAGATGGCATATTACATTTCTGAATGAACAACTTGGTAGAGGACACTGGTGAATCGAGTTTACTTTACACACTGGTGTTATAAAGTAAATTCAGTGAATTACTTCATGCAGAAATCTATGTTGTGCATATCATTAATGTTTCAAAAGTTGCACTATGAAAGTAGTGCAAAATGGCACTACTGAACAAGTACATGAAATAATCAGTGTTCTGTGATATTCTGTGGAAAGATACAATAATGATTTATATTAGGAGCTGTTTGGGTCAGATTTGCAGGGAAATTTCAGGGATATCCTATTCATTATTGCATGATTACATCATGTCCATAATTATAAAAAAGAGAGTGATGCAATTTTGAGAGGCCTGATTAAAAAAAAAATTGTTCTTAAGAAGAAAAGAAAAACTTGAAAATAAGAAGAAAACTACAGTTAAGAAGAATTTGTTTTCGAAAAAAAAAAGATGCAGAGAAAGTGAGTTTCTTAATTAGTTGAATTTTTTTTGTGCTTCAGTATAAAACAACAACAACAATAAAAACATACATCAGATCCTAATCTCTTTGTATTTTGATGAAATGAAGTTATTTTACCTTACATAAAGGCTTTTTGAAATTCAGGGCAGAGTATTTGGACTTACTGCAAAGTGTTTGGAGTCAAAGTTAAGTGTTTGGAGTCAGAGGAGTCTGGGATGAGTTTTGGTAGCCATGCATTTTGTTTAGAGCCAGTAACAGATTGTTTGGAGTCAAGGGAAGACTGTTTGGACACAGAAACGGATGGTTTTGGTTCAGAAGCAGATTGGTTGGAGTCAGGGACAGAGCAGTACTAGGTTTTCAGTCTCATGCGGTGGTTCCCTCAGTGCTGTCATCCTCTCAGCGCTCCTGCTGCTGCAGGGATCTTTTCTCTGGGGTCTGTCAGCAGGTGACGAGTGTATAATGATGCTGCCGCAGCATCACTGTGATTACAGCCGTGAGAGCACGACCGAGTAGAGGGAGAGAGGAGGAGGAGGCAGAGATACAGGAACGATGAGCACTTGCTCCTCGCACGAGTGTTTACAACAGAAATGTTTGGGAATTACTCTCTCTCTTGTTTTTTTTTTTTAACCAGTTCCAGATGGTGTGTTACTCTGAGAGGACATAAGTGTCATGCTGATCAGTGTGTGTGTGTGTGTGTGTGTGTGTGTGTGTGTGTGTGTGTGTGTGTGTGAGAGAGAGAGAGAAGACTGTTCTTCGGTTGTAAACAGTGACTAAGGGTCAATGATCGACACTTAACAATGTGTTGCCAGATCACCTGTCTGTTGAATCTCAAAACAACGGTTGATATGAGATGAATTCTGCTTCGATTCTGGAGCAAATTGCATGCTTTTAAAGGTAATTAAAGAAACTTGTTTGGAAATCCCTTTTTTACCCCGTAAAAAAAAAAAAAAAAAAAAACGGGGATTTTATTTAGAATTTAGGTGACTAACTTTCTATTGCTCAACTTTGCAATTTTTCTGAAACACAATATATGTTTGTAGGGCTGCTCAAGCTGACCGAACAAATATGCGATAATATATCAATATAAAATAATAATAATAATAATAATAATAATAAGAAATTATTATTATTACTATTATTATTATTATAAATTAGAAAATCATTAAATTATTATTGCAATATTTTTCTGTACAAATATCAATAAAATTATAATTATTGTATTGTGAAATGAAAAAAATTCTGCTAAAAATGTTAATAAAAATATAAAATTCCTATAATAAGAAAAAATGGGATACGGTAATATTTTACTGTAAAATTAAATAGTTTTTAAAGAGTTTTTATGAAAAAAAGAGTATTTCAGATTATATAATAGTAATAATAACATTTATTGTTTATTTTTTAATCATCAATCATAGTAAGCAGTATCACTATTTCTGTTCATTTTAATGAACCGTGCAGTCCTTGTGTAATTGAAGCTGTATTTATTGTATCATTCATATACTGCTACAAATTATTCAACTATCCTCAACCAATGGATTTGTTCTGCTTGCTTACCAATGGCAGATAGAGACTGTTCAGTATTGTTTGAAAACAGTCATTATTTTTGCAGTTTTATATGATAACGCTCGCGAGACAGAAATTACACACTTCAGCCTTCATTTTAATCCAAACCAATTTGTTTCTACCACGACTTTTAAATGACACCCCCTCAACTCGGAAAGCCAAAGCTTCCCAGATTTTCCCACTGGTTATTACGACAGTGTGAATGCATAAATACAGTACTACGCAGAAGCTGAAACACAACACCTGAGCAGCTGACAAGAGTGTGTGCCCCGCGAACCGGGAGCATGCTGGGAAAATAGGAGCCTGTCAGGTGTCAGCTGCCAGTGTGAAGTGCGATTACTTGCTTAAAAAACCGACGGCAAGAAATAGTTAGCTTGCCACCTTCACTGTCAGAAGATGCTGAGACTGTGTCTCCATGGTAACACTGACGGAGAACGATCCATCACAGACAGGTCTGTCAGATGGAGATCTCTCCCGCTCGCTCTCTGTCTTCATGACACCTGTAAGTGATGAGGTTAAGTCCCTCTAAGCAGACCTCTGTTGACAGTGTAAACACACACAGCAGGAAGATCGGCCTTATTGTGACACAGGAGTGGCAGGAAACATATCATACACACAAAGAAACTCTCTAGTTGGCTTTATATTCCATTTCTCAAAGGAAAATGCGGAAAATGCACCTCAAAGTGGACTTTTTGTGTTTTATTCAGACAGGGAAACTTCGAGGCCTGAACCTGTAGGCTTTAGATCCTGGAGCACACCTGAAAAAACACCATCCGTCCTTCATCAGGTGAGACTAACTAACACTGTCCTGAAAACACTGCTTTACACAGGAACTAATGAACTGCACTGAGTTTGTTAGTGTTTTGTTCTCAGTGTCTTAATTATATTATATAATCCTTCAATTATGTTCGTTTGCAATACTCAAAACCCAGTAGGCAGATATTATTGAAGTTTCAACCCTCTCATGTACAGTAGGTTGGGAGTAATTAGTTACATGTAACAGAATTACGTAATTTAAAATACTAACGCTTACAAAGGAGATAACGTCTGCATATTGATTGATTTCTTTCCCAAATTCCATTGCCTGCTTTAAAATATGAGACACCGATATTTCAGGAGTTTAGAATATGACACAAGCTTATTCAATAACTGTTTTACTTCCTGTTAGCATTTATGCATATGCTTTATATTTAATATTAACAGTTATTTTTCCAGTTGTTAAATGCCAGTGTTTCCGGTCATAACTATGCAAGGATTTGATTTCAAAAACAGAATCAGCTATTAAATAGATTATTGTTATGAGTTTAAATCTGTATTTAACTCTCAAAGTAAAAAAACAAAACAAAAAAAAAACAGTGCTATTATTTTGTGGTGTCTGTGTTTTAAAGTTAAATTATAATGATCTTAATTCCAGTGACGAAGAATTTTTAAAGTCTGACTGTAATTACTTTTGAGTACTGTAAGGTTAAACCCTGCCTGCTTTAAATGTTGCAAAATGATTAACAGTTGAAAATGTTTGTTAAAGTTAGAAAAGTAATCAAAAAGTAGTCAAATGTGTCAGTTACTTTACTTTAATAAAGTCATTGAAATAGTTACACTACTTGTTACATTTTAAATATGGTAACCTGAAATCTGTAACTTATTACTTTTCCAGAGTAACCTTCCCATCACTGCTCATGTATTATAAAGTATGCATGCACCTTTCAGAAAAGTGATTATTGTACAGTACAGTTTCTGTTGGGGGGTCATTGTAGCATGTGAAAATCTATTGCATTTATTCATGTTATATATCTCAGGTCTCTGAGAGACAAAACAGAAATAATGTAAAATTTTGTGCTGTATAAATCATGTTATGTTTTAATTTTGCTTAAAATCACACAATGTCATGCATTATGAGCCCAGTGCTTTAATGTGAAATATTTTCTCCACTATTAAAATGGATTTTGAGTCTCTCGGCCACCAAACAGAGAGATGCCTGCTTGTTGTCCTACATGCTATAAATACAGAATTTACCCAAAAGACGCAGCTAACATAGATTTGTATGATTATATGGTTCATAAAGCCTTGCTGCTCTTGATATAAATTTGTGATTCAAAAGCACATGGTCTGAATAATGCCTGTGTCTATATACACTGAGTGCAAATAGCCAACCTTGTTGGCAAAAGCTATTTTCACTAACTCCACCCTTCATTATTTAAAAAAAAATGTAACAAATGGAATTTAGTAATTTTAATATTATTATTATTGTTGATTAAAAAATGTTAAATAATTTTTTTTAAACATTCTAAAATATATATTTTTAAAGACATCCCTTAAGCTCATCAAGACTGCATTTATCTTCAAACTGTATTAATAACTGTATATTGTGAAATATGATTACAGTTTAAAAGAACAGTTTTCTATGTTTCTATGTTCAAATGTTTTTTATTCCTATGCTGCAAGGCTAAATTTTCAGCATTATTACTCCAGTCTTCAGTGATCTTCAGAAATCATTCTAATATGCTGATTTGCTTCTTTGATTTCTAATTATTAATAATGTTGAAAACGGATGTGCTGATTCATATTGTGGGTGATATATTGTGGATGTGCTGATTCAAATAAATGTGTACAGCATTTATTTCAAATAGAAATGTAATGCATTTTTTCTGAAATACAAATATAGTGTTGTAGAAACATATTTAACACAGTTTACCACCATGTTTAAACCCATTGGATTTTCTGCAGACCCGGTCTGGGCCCAAGTTGATTTTTTATGTAAGCATTTGCTAAGAACATAAGTGTAGTGTAAGTTGTGCAGATCTGAAGTGGAAATGTAGATGTTCATGAAGCACTAAACAAATATTTCAAATCTTTGATTAGGTTTGTCTGCACTGTGCTTCTGTTCCTCAGCAGGTCTGTCATTTAGAAACACTGTAAATGCTCAGTTACATACATAATAACATACAGTACCTACACACAAACCAACCTCAGCAGCACAAGCTGTTGCTCCGAATCAAGCTGAACACTGTACGGGCTGTTTCTATCAGACAAATGTGTTCTCTGAAAAAATCTCCTTCTGTGTCTGTTTATTGTGCTGTTTAGTGTTTGCTCCAGGCAGCTTTTCTGCATCTCTTTTTGATTAACTTTGTACCATTTTACTCCTCCAATGGGACATTGTGAGGCCAAAGAAAGAATAAACTGTTTTAGTATCTACAGAACTGCTCCTTCTTTATCTAAAAATAATATGTAGCCAAAACTGACATGTTACTGGTCTTATATCAATTGGATTTAAATGTATAAAATCAAGTTCTTTCCTCTAGTTTAAACATTCAGTTTTACACTCAAATATGAAATATTGCATAAGTAACATCGGTTATGAAAGCCATTCCATGAAGGTACAACAGCAAAGTGAAAGCTCTTTTATATACAGTTTATACAGATAAGAAGAAACATTTTCTATAAGAATAAGTAAAAAAATATGACGTTGAGAAGAATTTTCAGAATTCAGAATTAGGAATTAGTCTCTCAAATTATTTATGAATTAATTTAAGTTGTTATTTTAACATTTATTTTAACTTTATTTATTGTGTTTCGGTATAAAATACAAAAAATACACCAAATGCTGATCTCTTTGTAGTTTGATTAAATGAAGTTTTTTGATTAAATGGAGTTTTTACAGTGAATCAGAGGAAAATACCAGATTTTATAATACCAGTCTTTTTATTATTTTCTCCTCCAATAGGATGTTGTGGGGCTGAAGAATGAATACACTGTTTCCATATCTATAGAAATGCTAATGCTTATTTTAAAGACACCATGGACTCAAATTGTACAAAATATTATTTCCTAATGCATACTTCTGATTTTATAACAGTTGGATTTAACCAGATATATAAACGCATCATTCTTCTCTAGTTTAAACATCCAGTTTTACACTCAAATATTTAATTTAATATTTGACGGTTATGAATGCCATTCCATGAAGGCACCACGGTACTTTGATATATACAGTGGAACTGTTTTCATATGCACAAGCAACTATATTTTGTGAGTTCGGGCTCTATGAAAGTAAGGCAAGATTAAAACTCTCCTGTGATTCTCATAATTGAATAAAAAAGTGCCTTGAGTTCCAACTTAACTGAATTGCCCCCAAAACTGATACAGTTGCTATGGATATGGCAGGATACACCGAAAGCATTACTGTGCACACAGGAGGCAGAGAGCACTTCTTTCATCCACACAAAGCCCAATTCAAAGGATTTCATTTGTTTGCTTCCAGGCTTCGGGATCCGTGAGCTCTGAGGGAGGACGAAATGGACCGCAAGCCTGGAATCCGAAAGCCGAGCTGGACACATGCCACGCTGGACCTCATCCCGTATTGAGAGATGCCACACGCAGGCGTGGAAGTGCGCCGGAGTCCTTCAGCTCCTCGATATCGTCCATCACTATCACTTCCAGGAAGGTCACACACACAAACTCCAGGCCTCCGAGTCCAGCGATGAATAGCCTCGCCGATGGACACAGAAAAGCTTTAGTGGTCAAAGTCACTGAACAGAGGATGAAAAGCACTTCTAGCCAGCCCATCGCCTCGACCTCTGGCTCTGATCGTGAAGAGAAGGACCACGGCGTAGTACTGAGAAGAAAGGCAACCATTGTGAAAATGACCGAACAGAGAGAGCGTTTCAGTCCAGCGAAATACAGACACAGCTACACTGAAGGACTCCATAATGAATCCAAAGTCAATCCTTCACCATTAAACCAACCGTTAACTATATCTCTAGAGCCAGGAGGAAACCAATGGAGGTGCCAGCACAGATCTAGCCTGTCTCTCTTCCTCAACAACCCAAACGATAGCAGCGCAGCAGGGGAGAGCGACACCAAAGCATACAAGCCACCTCGAAGGCCTCTCAGCTGCGACGCAAGCCTGTTTAACTGCACAGAACTTGGTAGTAATGCAGTTACACATCCAGTGTTTCACAACCAGAGCTCTCCTGTTCCCCAGAAGACAAATATTGACCTTGTTAGTTCCAGCAGGAGCGAAGCAAGAAGGCGCTGGGCCTCCAGTGGCGAGGTGGGCATTGTGAAGAAAGAGAGGGATCGTGAGGAACCTATTTCAGGAATCAATCCTCTCACACTACTAAAAGCAGCAGGTACCAGCAGAACCTGTGTGGATTTTCGTCGGTAGACGCACAAGAGCACACTGTAGACTGAGGTTGCACGGCGCCGCTTTGATGTATAATGGATGAGTATTATCGTGCGAGAGAGCAGAGGTTTTTAATTGAGGCTTTTCACGGCAGATACGCACGGTAGCGCTGGACGGCCCTGAAACGGGAGATTTCTCCGCTATCTCTCTCTTTCTGTCTTGCATTTTCTCATCTTTTCATTTTCCCACGCATCTTGCATGCATAATCTATTTCTACCCTGCTTTCAATACTGGTTTTTGAGCTTCTGTGGGAATTTAGAGCTGCTGCACACAGAGAGAAATCTGACAGCCACCGAAATATATGCGTACACACATTTAACTATCTGAGGACATGCATAGATGACTACTGTTTGAAACAAAGTCACTTAGAAAAACATTTAGAATTTTTGCATTTAAAAAAAGGCATTTACTTTTTATACTTGTTTTTTAGTTTTTAAGACATTTTAAAGTAATTTTCCCTTTGTAATGTAGGATTTCAGGATGAAAAAAAAATGTGTAAAGTGTTTTTTTCAGAATTCTAAAGATTGAAAATCATGACTATTTATTTAGTTAGTTAGTTATTTGGTTTTTTTTGTTGCATGATCTATCCTTCCTTGCAATGTTCAAAAATCTTTCTATTTGAAAAATAATTTAATAAATACAAAAAAATTATAAATAAATATATATATTAAATAGCATAATATATATAATAGTATAATGCTTTCCAGATGAAATTGTTTATATTTTTATTTTATAAAAAAGGCAAAAAAAAAATTATATATAAAAATCATCCATCCATCCATCTATTTATCTGTTATCTAGAAAACATTTTATTATTATTAATTTATTATTCTAAATGTATTTTCGACCTTTAAAAAAAAAAAAACTTAAATGATTAATCCTTCATACAACTGTATGTGATTTGTTTTCATTTTTATTTCTAAAATAGAATAGAATAGAAAAGAAAGTAAGTTCGTTGGAACTCCTTACTCCAGCATTTGCAGTAGGTGTCTATAGACCAAAAATATATAGTATGCAAATATGTATATGCAGACCTAGTTTGGCCAAGCGGAAATAAATAAATAAATAAAAACCCTTAAATGATTAACCCTTCATACAACTATATGTGAACTATATGTCAAATATGTTGATGCAGACCTAAATGCGTTCCAAATGCACTCGCTTCATTCTCTAGCTTAACATTGCGAGTATGTCGAGTATTTTAACTAACAGTAATTTTGGCCAAGCAGAACTATACATCATTCTGTCACAGAACGTAGCATACCTGCATTACTTAAATTTCTGAATGCAACAACAAAATCCCGCTTGCATAGCTGGAAGCGATTGTTTTTTGCTACTTGTGTGCAGTGTGTTTGAGGCTCTGGATGATGCACAGTCTCTTTGTTTTCAGATACCTCGGCTGATCTGAGCGCAGACGCCGTCCTGGCCCTGAACGCTGCTGCCGTTATCGCCAACATAAAGCTGCAGGCCCAGCTGAGACGAACTACATCCCACACAGCAACAGCAGGTACACCAGATCTCTCCTGACCTTTGGCTTCCACAAACACAAACTTCACATTTCGCAGGATGAGGGGACACTCTGGTCATGTTGGTACTAGTGCATCTCACACAGTTGGAGTTTTTCTCCATTCCTCTGATACAAAACTTAGTGAGCTGTTGTTTTATTACTGAATACTGTTCCTCTTTATCAGTGTGTTTAACAGAAGATAGACGTCAAAGTGAACACAGAGAGCTCAAAGAAGAGACTGCTGGTGCTGATGGAAAGAAAAAAACATGTCCAGCAGATCAATGTGTGGATTTTGTCCCATTCGAGTCCCAAAATGACCTTTCTGAAACTGCTTTGGCTCCTCTGTCACTTAGTGTGAGTTACTCTTCTCTCTTCTGTTGTTTGCAGGTACTTCTGCTCCAAAATAATGAGGTTCATTGACTGGCGATCTAAAGGAGGACATACAGTAAAACCATTTGTAATTACTGTAGACCAACTCAAACCCTACCTCTAAAAGAGAATGTTTTTAGAATAAAAAGGCCATTTCAGAAGGCATTCATTATTATTAAATATATATATATATATTTATTTATTTTTTCATTTGCAGAATTCTGAAAGGGAAAAAATCTCTTTCTTCTTGCAACACACAATTTGTATATCTACAATTTAAAAAGTATATTTAATTATAGAAAATCCATATAGTTTCCTAGGAGAAGGCTTTTGCTCATCCATCTTAAACTGAGAGCTTTGTTTTGGATTAGACTTTGAACTTTGAATTGAACGGTTCTTTCGGAGAGTGTGTGTTCTGTGTGTGCAGGAGGCTTTAGCGAGCAGGCGGCCTGATTTCATCCAGCGCTCACAGGCCAGGGTTCGAGCCCTGGAGAGAAGGTCACAGGAGAGGCAGAACTCCCTCAGCTCACCACAGACACTCGAGAGCGGAGGTGTGCGGCACACACTATCAGCATCAAGACATTCATACACGTTCAGACGCAGTCAAAATGAACAACACTTTCATGCCCTCAATATTCAGACAGACTCTGCTTATCAAATCAGCTTCTGAAATGAGAGCAGGGATTGTTCAGAGCACTGGAGAGAAGATCAGCAGCTGTTAAAAGACAGGAAATATCGCCCCCATCTGAACACTGTTAAAACTGCATCACTAACATTGCTTGCTTTAGGAGTTTTAGCAATATCATAAAACGCATTACTGACTCTCATTTGATGAATCATGTTTAAAGATGTTGTAAAATTATTATTATTATTGCAAACAAAAAGATACAGTTTTGTTTTCAAATTTTATATATATATATAAGCCAACTCAAGCTGCTGTAGTTTCTCTTCCTGTGGTCTAAATATCTAAAACCATCAAACCTGACCAGTAGAAATCAGTTTGAGAACAGCAAACCACATTAGGCTGGTTAAAGGGCTCTTCTGTGATGAAATCACTGTATAACACATGGCCTTTCATTGTTTTATTCGGTGCACGTACAGAATCTGAATGGCTGTAAACATGGGCAGCTGAATGCATTATCAAATTAGACAAATATTACATAAACATGCAGAGATATGTGTAAAGCTTAAATAACAGCTGTTGGAAATCTGTAGCACTTCTTTTGCATGCATGAATATAATGTTGGCCTGATTATTCCTGTATTTCACTGCAGAGGACATATTGTAAACAGAAGGCTTGCTTCTTGTATTTTTTCAAAATGAGACTTGATTGTAATACTTTTGTCATTAAATTAGAGTTTGCCTATGCAGAAACCCCATTTATTGTGTGTGTGTGTGTGTGTGTGTGTGTGTGTGTGTGTGTGTGTGTTCTGCAGAAAGCCTTGTGAAATCCAAAGACAGAAGCATCATGGGAAAGAGTCTACAGCTGCAGTCCAGGAGGTAAAGAACATGCCAGTTCCTGTTTTGAGAAACACCTTTCCTGCTTTATTTGTCTTTCAGACACACACACACACACACACAGGTGCATCAGTTCTATCTGTATTGAAGGTGTTGTGTGTGTCTGTGCGGCCGCCCTGATTCTGCTTTTCACAGCTTATTTGTTTTGTTGCTGCTGAATGAAACCTCATCCGATTAGATCTGCTCTCACTGTGCTTCCGAATTAAAGCTCCCTCATGCACGGCTGAATGGATTCTGCACGAATAAGTGCCTGTGTTCAGAAGTTTGATTTAAGCTGCCGATGTGGTGTATGACTGAATAACACGGCCGGTTATGTCAGATAACAGTGTAAATATACAAAGTTTGTTTCTTAATTCTGACTCTGATGTGTTCTGATCTCACAAAAGATCAACAGAAATATGATACATTCTTTTTCTTCGGATGAAATCTTTTTAATTAAAGTTTAAAGAAAGAGAGACCAGACAAACGCCACTTTCTTCTGCAACACTGTCTTTTCCATTCCATTTGCTCTGTGTCAGTGCTCATTTATAAACTGCAGCTACAATGTCACGCATGCTAACTATGAGTTTGGTTGACAGACGTTATAACCAGCTTCCTCAGGTGAAGAAGAGGAGAGAGGAAGAAAAGAGGAAAATAGAAGAGGAGAAAAGAAAACTGGCATCTCGGACCAACAGGCTGCGGGCAGAGCTCTTTAAAAAGGTAGATGTATTGTTTGCAGACGTGTATGACTGATCTGAGAGCAGTTTAGAGGAGTTAGTAGTGAAGACTGCTCATCACAGCACAGGTGTTCTGTGTCGCCGTTACCTGTTCAGTAAATTAGATTCTCAGCATTAATCCTGAAAGTGAAGCTTTTCCAATACACCATCGCAAGGTGTGCGTTTATCTTAAGAAAATTCCCCTAATTCAATTGGACCGGAGGAGGATGCCTTCTCTAAACCCGTTCCGCCCCTTAAACAGTACGGATTGATTTTGGCTGATGCATTTTGTTCCTAAACAGCTCTTACTCGCTCTAAATATAGACTAGTCCCTGACGCAGAGAGCAGAGAGGGATATTCAACACATTTCCTGTCAGAAAACACATTTCTAGGCCTGTCTTCACATTCACACACATCACACTGACTGGTAACAATCAGCTCTGTGCAGAATGATGATAGATAGATAGATAGATAGATAGATAGATAGATAGATAGATAGATAGATAGATAGATAGATAGATAGATAGATAGATAGATAGATAGATAGATAGATAGATAGATAGATAGATAGATAGATAGATAGATAGATAGATAGATAGATTTTTATTTCAGTTTTAGTTTTAGTTTTGATTCATTTGTAATAAAAAAGTTGGTCTGTTTAGTGCTATCTGGAAAAAAAAACATGAATAGGTGTATATATATATATATCAGCTCTCATCTTTATTTCCATTAATAAAAATGAAAAATAAATAAATAAAAAATAATAATAATAATAACATGCAGGAAAACAAATAAAACATTATCTAATATTATAATATTATATACAAATTAGTATAATATATATAATAAAGTGTTTTATTTAGATTTATTTTTATTTAAAATGATTTTATTAAATTTTATTATTCACTTAATTATAAATAAATTATATTTTTTGTGATTCAGCTTTTCATAAGTTGATGCACCCCAGTTTGAGAAACGCCAGTTTCTGTTGTTTGGTTCTGAACAGTGTTCTCCACACACGATGGCATGACACTTTTCTGAAGGCTCAAGAGCAGACCTGAAACCCAAATCCATCAGGGTCAGAGTTCAGTGTTGTTAGCATTAATGGGAGACTGACCTGTGTCTGGGGGTGAGCTGTGTCAGACTTCTACTGACACCGCATGAAAGTGGGATTTCTGATGACATCCTGAGGTTAATTAAAACCTGTGAGCATTAGATTAAGGTGAATCATACAAAAGATGAAACAAAGTCAGATGTGTGTGTGTGTGTGTGTGTGTGTGTGTGTGTGTGTGTGTGTGTGTGTGTGTGTGTGTGTGTGTGTGTGTGTGCGTGTGTGTGTGTTATATTACAGCTCATAGATGATTCCCAATACTTGAATCTGATTGTTTAATATTTAATAAATACCATAGTTTTAGACATGGCACGGTAACACCAATATATTATTTGAAGTAAATAAAAAGACAACAATTCATAAAATCTAATAAATAATGATGGACCCCATTGTTAATATTATATATTTTATTATATATTTTATATTTTATTATATATAATTAAAATTATATATTTAGAATTATGTATAATTTATTAACACACACACACACACACACACACATATATGTATATACAGTTTATATATATTTCTAAAGTGACCTCAATCGGTGTACATGTCATACAGTCTGGCCACCAGATGTCACTATGGACCAGAATATTATTGTAGGTTGCTCAGACAGTCACCAGAGATCTGGACTTACTCAACCGTTTATCATATATATACACAGAAATGTACATGTATTCTGCTCAGGTATTTTTGTCATATGGCAACTCTTTCAACAGTTTCATCATAAACTCCTTCATTAGTTTCATCATAAGATATGTTTTGATAGTATGCTGTTCTGAACACGGCTGAAGTTTCATGCTTTATTTATATGGTACATGTTCTAACAGCATTATGTAGTGATAACATTCAGTTATTGATGATAATGTTGGTGGTGTGAAGGTCTGTATGTTAGAGACGAATAATAGGGAAATATTCTGTGTGCAAGTGTGTGTGTGTGTGTGTGTGTGTGTGTGTGTGTGTGTGTGTGTGTTTTGAATGCTATCTGGTTGGCAGTGCTGTAAAGAGCTTCATTGTGCTGTGTGTGTATAGAGCCACTGTTCATAGTGTTCATGAACACCCATCCACTGCCAATGAAACCACTGCACATGCACATGATGATAACACACACAAACACACACACACACACACACACACACATAGAAAGTAAAATCATTGCCAGCCAGTAAATGTGTGTGTCTGTCATGAGGCTAGACATTTTCCCAATATTCCCTCTCTTGTTATGGGCAATTCCTCAACATACGTCTGTTGAGATGAACATTCATCTCACATCCTGAAAAATCTGATCCTGTCCTTGATAAAGTACATTTGGAAAATTTACTCACCCTCAGGCCATGAGTTCATTTATTCATGTGAACAGATTTGGAGAAATGTAGCATTGCATCTCTTTCTCACCAATGGATCCTTTGCACTCAATGGGTGCCGTCAGAACGAGAGTCCAAACAGCTGATAAAAACATCACAATAATCCACAGCACTCCAGTCCACCAGTGAACATCTTGTGAAGTGAAAAGCTGCATGTTTGTAAGAAACAAATATATCAAGATCTATATCTCTCATTCAGACGGCACCCATTCACTGCAGAGGATCCATTGGTGAGCAAGTGATGTAATGGTGAATTTTTCCAAATCTGATGAAGAAACAAACTCATCTACATCTTGGATGGCCTGAGCATGTGGATATTTTCAGCAAATGTTCATTTTTGAGTAAACTATTCCTTTAACACATATATTACAGAAGGGAAAGTCGTGGTGGGGAACGTGCCATTGAGAACATTTTTGCAAACTGAACCTTTCAACACTCATGAGAAACAGTAGATGCTACAATTCCTTAAAACTACAATGATTGTTTGTTTTATGCAGCATTTGCTCTTTAAAGCACCCTATGGGATGAAAGAATCACCCAGACATCTAGTATTAATTATGATGTGTTTCAACAAAAACATTTGGTGTGTCCAACTCTTGCTGACCACAAATGATGGACGTTTGGAATAAAACTGACCAAAGGCTTTTTATATATTTATTATTATTATTTTTTTTTTTTTGCAGAAACTTCTGGAGCAGATTTTGCAGAGGAGAGGAAATCACTGACACCGTCTTGGACTCGTGTTTCTTCTCAATCCACAGTTCTCATGCCGGCCCTTGAAAGATATGACACGACATTAGTTATAAATGTTATGGAATAGTTCCTTCCAGAACGAATGTGCCTCAAACATGGACTGCAGCCTCATTTCTGTGGCTCTGGATTACATCTTCTCTCTCTATACATACATTACTGGTTAAAAATGTGGAATAATTATGGTTTTAATGTTACAGCTAGGCTTATATTCAGTTAGACTGCATTCATTTGCTCAAAAATACAGTAACAACTGTAACAAATTTGAAATATTATCACAACTTTCCATTTGAATATATTTTAACCTGTAATTTATTCCTGTGATACAAAGCTGAATTTACTTTCAGTTTCATTACTCCAGTCTTCAGTGTCACATGATCCTTCAGAAATCATTCTAATGCGCTGATTTGCTGCTCAAGAAACATTGAAATCCGTGTTTGCTGCTTCATATTTTATAGAAACAGATTCCTGACAGTATCGCATGGCAAACACAGGATATCAGGAGAGTCTTTTGGCTTCTCAGAGATGCTACAGTTGCCATATAGACAGATTGTTTGCTCTTTCTGTGCCTCTATCTCTTTCATATTAAATTATGCAAGAGACACAACATAAAAGAGCACATTACAGCTCCAGTCCTCATCGCTAAAAGCCTAAAATCCAACATTTGAAGACATTCTGATAACATGAAGGGCCTAGTCCCGCTCTCAAGCAGTCGTAGGGTCTGCGGGCTCATTATGACATCAGTAGCCTTCCTCTGTCCATGTCTCTCCGAGCCATTAGCCAGGAGCAAAAGGAATTTGACCTCGTCTGAATAGGAATGCATCACTAATGGAGCCAAGTGCTTGCACGGGTGAAAGAGGCTTTTGTCCTCTCTCCGAATGAGCCGAGACTGTCCCATATGTGCCTGCTTAGACGGGACACGACTGTGCAATAGTTGAGTTATAAACTGAAGCCTTGCAGTAAAACTTGATTCAATAGACTTCATATCATGTCCTGTTATTGTGTTTGGTATTTTAACTATCACATTTTAAAATCAAAAGATTGGGCCAGACGATGTGAAGTGGAGTAATGTAGCTTTCTTTGTGTAAGATGATGCATTTCAGGCCAGACATTACACAAGTACAGACATGTAAGTGCAAATGCTCAGCCTTTGGACAAATTATCCCTGTAAGTCCCTTGTAATTTCACTCAGCTGTCATCTTTGTAACACTATTTCTGAAATGCAAGTAACAGCTTTTATTTCTTTGGATGGGGAAACATCAAATTCGTCAAAGCAATGCAGCAAACTTACTATTAAATTTCATATTTGAAATTAAATCAACCGTCTAAATTTTGCTTAAATAGCATTAAAAAGCTTATTTTTCAGGTTAGACCAGCCAATGAGCATTTGCAGTTAAACACACATTCCCCAACTGAAGCTTCTACCTGCAGCTGCAGTGACACGATGACTTTACTGATTAGTGATTGGCTCTTTTATTCAGAAGGCGGGACTATTCCACCATATTATGCATTGCTTTTTTGACAAGTCATGAAAATGTGTACTGTCTTTGTATGTCTAAAGCCTTTGCTGAAGTCTTTGGTACAATAAAATTGTCTGTTTACAGGTTACTCAAGGGTGTGCTATAATTTTAAAAGATGTTATTCAGGTAAATAGCCATAAATATGACATATATTGGCTTCACAGACCGGTTTTAATGTTTTATGCCTGACTGAGATTCACAAACTTGTTTTTTTTTCTAATTTGAATCTGATCTAAAACATTAAAAATTATATATTATAAATAGTACATCTAAAATTGCTTGTAGTCCCCTGATATTTTAATAATTTAACCACACTAACTAAAACTGGAACTAAACAAATAGCCTAAAATATTTAATATTTTATTGTATCTGTATTTTCATTATTTATTATGTTCTATTAATTTACATCTGAGTTATCAATAACTATTATCTTTTCAAAAACTCAAAAATCCCTGCATTTTGGATAACCTTTTTAATTAAAAAGCACACATTCATGCCAGTGTTATTTTACAGTTTTTATTATAATCTTCTGAATTAGTTTTTATTATGAAATTTCTGTTTACATTTAAATTTTAGGTAAAGTTTTAGTAATTTTACTGTGTTTTTGATGTATTTTTTTTAAAATATGACTATTTTTATTATTTTAAATGTCAGTTTTAGTTATTTTAGTACAACAAGTTAAACCAAGCAAGTTAAAATAAAAAAAGTTTATTTCATTAAAACATCCCAGATTATTAAATATGCATTCTAAGGTTCATAAGATGCAATGCAGTGGCCAAAGAGATCCCTCTGATGTATAGGTAGAAAAACAAAACGCAAGAACGTTTCCTGCTCAAACAGCCCCCAAGAGTTTTCATTTATATACCAGTGTTGACATTTTAGCTTTGTGCTTCAAAAAAAAAACATGTTTTATGTCTTCTTATTTTCCTGTTAAACCTTTAGCACAAATCTCAGAGCAGATTTTGTCTTCGAGGCCAACTACATTTTGAGTCTTCTCCTAATGTTTTGCCGAATATTTATGTGTTTTTGCAAGAGGGCTTTTCTCAGTATTCTGGGCTCTGAGTTTGATGCTAATAAAAACGACAGAACCCTAAAAGCACAGTCCTAAATAACAGGAAATCAAATACATTTCGGCTGGAAGGATGGATGAATATTGCTCTTGAGAAACTTCTTCTGGCCTCGGATGAAGAGCAGTGATGAATCATAGCGGGATGTTGATTACTACAGCAAAAATACTGACCTAGAATCAGAGCGAACCGCGTAAACCCATAAATCGCCTTTTCTCTGAGAATTATTGTGGTTCCTTAGATACAAGAGGGTTTTACAAACTTTTAAAAATGACATGCTGAATGAGCAATAGGATCTTTCAAAAGCGTTCATGAAACTAGAAACCCTGTTGTCTGGGATTGTAAAGTCTGTTCTGATGGACCCGATCACCTCTGCTTAGGTCTGTTCCTGGAGATATGTGAACCAGACCCCTTCTTCGATAGCAGAACTGAAGGATCAGGTGAAATGGAGACAGGTAATTGATCATAAAGCACTTTTCCCGCTGCAGTGGATGGACGGCACAGGTGAAAGCGTGCAGTGAAGTTTATTAGACATGTATATGGTGAACACTGACCCTGGTTCATCACAGGAGCTCGTCTGGAGTCTGTTTTACACCTGAAGACAGCTGGTGCATTGACCCCAGGACAGGACAGGACAATCCCAGGCCTCTGAATTACATCAACAAAGAACTCAGGCTCCATGAGGGCCATTCTAGCAAATAGGTCCTTTTGTGTTCCTCATTAACGTGTGAATAAGTAATGATTTGGAGGATTTTTACTATGGGCTGTTGCAGGCATTTCCCTAGATACCCCAAATTCTAGTAACTTTACGTTAATTTATATTATTTATTTGATGCTTTGGCTGCGTTCTCATAAATATGTTTTAACCCTGTTATCATGACTGTTTTATAAAATCAATCAGTCACTGGATTACTTAAAACAATGCTATATATATATAATAATTATTATTATTTTTTGCTGTTGTTGTTATTACAGTTAAATATTATATTTATTATCATTAACTAAAGCCATAAACATAAAATACTTTTGTTTCTAAAATAAATAGTTAAATAACTTAAACAAATGATTTTATTTAATCTAGTTTCCAGTGCAACATTTCTCATTTTCATTTAGTAACTAACTAAACTAAACTAAACTAACTAAACTAACTAAAACTAAAACGGAAGAAAAATGTAAAAACCATATGGACAAATTAAAAAAAGTTATAAAAATGACAAAAACACAACAAAATAATAATAATTAATAAAAATTATAAAAAAATGCTAAAACTACACATAATATAAAATAAACAAATAAAAAATAATATTATTTAAATTATACTAAAATAACACTGGTATATATGTGTGAAATATTTGTTTATATTTTTGATAATTATTTATTCATTTAATTTTTTTATAACTATTGCAATTTATGAACATTATATTGATAATTAAAGCAATTAAATTTGTCTTACAGTATGTCTTTTTTTCCAACTATGAAGAAATGCATTTAAATCCTTAAAAATCTACTTTTTTGAAATGTGAAATATTCCTGTTCCAGCGTGACCCACGAACAATTCATGAAAATAATCCTGGTGGACAATGAAATACATGAAGTAATATCATCATTCTGACTTCTTCTTTCACTCTGACACTCATTCATGCATAAATACTTAATTAAATCATTCTTTAAAGCCAATCGCTGTCTAAATGGAGGTTGAATGTTAAAGTCTGTTTCTTTTCTCCAGCTATGTTACAATCTTTAAGGGGGTGTTTCAAATGGTTTTCTGCTGTCTCTTGAAGTTGGATCCATTCCTGTCTGCTCTTTTGAAATCGGGGCAATGCAAGAACAGAATGATGAAATCACAGTCTTCTGCTCTTTCGAAATGAGGTTTCATTCATGTAGTTACAAACCGAACGCTGTTGATGTTGTTATTGTGCTCGGATCTCTCCTGCGTGTGCAGTCTGAGCTTCCTTTAGTGTTCTTTATTTGTTTCGGCTTTTAAATAATTCCCAGGTTCATCACTGATGTGTGGTGATTTCACACCTGCATTATTGCTCTTGTGCTGCAGTAAATCTGAGTGCAGTAATATTGTCCCAGCATGCACTGAACATGAAGACTCTAACTGTGGTTTAAACAGAGTAGACCATTTGCATTATTAATTTACTTCTTTACTGAGATCATTAGAGGTCACAAGAGGTCAACCACAAGACTTAAATTAAGTAACCACAAAACAGTCATTGGGATCATTTGGTTCAATGAAATTCTGAAATCTAAGAGCTGATATATTTGTATGATATTCTAAGCATGGGTTTAGACGGCATAATGACCATTTCAATTATTCATCAGCTTTTAATGAAAATTTATGCCACTGGATCAAACTGATCAATATGTGGTTTGTTGCCCTTTCAACTCAATCTTTAAATGTCTTTTCCATAGAAGATATAATGTTTATCAGAGTCATAAATCTCACCACATACTTTTATTATCTTCAGGTACTTTGAAAAACATGACACAATGACTATATAACATCTATAACATTATTTAATGCTTAAAAGTCAATTAATGCACATTATAATATAAATGTTATGGAAGACAAATTCATATTCTGTCTAAATGTGCTACTTAATAATAAGTATGTAATTAAATATGTAAATAAGTATTGAATTAATGATTACATTTATAAAATTTAAATACAATATATTTTATATTTATTTATTTACTTAAACATTCCATATTTAAAAATGTGTGGTAATAAAGAGCAGGTTTCAAAATGTGACAACCTACCCTCATATACAGTATTGTGACTGCATGACCCGTTACAGGTCATTGCATGTTAAATGAACTGGTTTTTTTTCTTCCCATGAACAACATGAACGTTTTTTTTTTTTTATCAAGATAACCTTGTGGGCAAGGATCGTCTGCTGAGCCTTCCTATTACTGTTTGTTATCGAATGTTAATGAACGTTGTTGTAAACTGTTTCCGCCGTGTCTGGTCTTTTCTCATCCAAAATCAGAGGCTTCAAGACAGCGGCTCGCTCGCGCGCGCGCGCTTGGGTTCATATGGCTCGTGCGCTCATGGAAAGCTGATGTGTGGCGCGCTCTGAGAGTCTCACATTTCAGGAAGTGTCGGAAGTCCTCAGCTGTTGTCCGTCTGTCCTGCTCTATATTATGGTCGTGCAGTCGTGATTCGCGTGGATTGTCGGTGTGGATCTCCGGTGGGGCACCATGTCCACCCGGTACAGCCCGAGGCGTGCGCTCCTGCCCGCGGTCTGCGCGCATCTTGTGTCCGTGCTGACTGTCTGCTGCGCCGGGAGCATGTTTACAGCCGGTAAGAGCACATTTACTACAACGGCTTTGTGCATTTACAACTTTCACATGACTGTGTGGCTGCTGCTCGAAAACTAGTACGCTGCCTTCTTAGTCAAACAGTATTTTTGGGCACCACGAGCGCGCATAAGTCAAACTGCACAGTTGTTTATTTAAAACACGGGCTTTGCCTGATATGACCCTTAAATTAGCCTTGAACGCAAATCTTTTGATTTTGACAGGTCATTTAGATGAAGCAGCTTGTAACTTGGCATAAAGCATTACAATTTGTGTTTTCTTTGAAAGAGGCATTAACAGAACATGAGTGGTTTGCTGGTGATTTTTATTGTCTTAACGTGTGCATTGTCAGTACACTATGCATGATGATGATCATTGTGATTTGTTTAGAATGATTTCTTATTTATTTATTATATCTATTTGATCAATGACACTTTTGATTGATTGTTTGTTTGATTGATTGATTGATTGATTATTGCAGGAAAAGGAAGTTGATTTTGTTTTGGAAAAATATGATTTGATTGATTGATTTTGAAACCCAAGCAAATTAAAGTTATTTTAGGACCTTTATTGACTTTTTATGTACATTTCCTCTCTACATTCTCATTACAAGGATGTAATAATATTATATGCATTTTTTAATTGTAGAGAATGAATACATTGTTTCTATTTTTGTACTACATTTTATGCTATTTTTAAATAAATAAAAATCATTGGAGCATACTTTATGTAATATTGTATAAAATGACAGTAATGATGATCTAATGATAATGAGCATTAAAATAATGCCATTTAAAATATGTATCTCAAAATGTCCAGATGCAATACAGTAATGAGAATTGTTGGGGTAAATATGTGTAATTGTTATAAAAATGAATGCCATAATGCAAAATTACTTGTGCAAATGTTGTTTTTCTCAAAATTTGGGGATAAGATATGACCTTGGTTTGGTGGTATCCACCCATGTAGAGTTGGGTTGATTAGCCTAAGGAGACAAAACCTGAACAATTGAGGCTTTCCTTTCTTTCTTTCTTTCTTTCTTTCTTTCTTTCTTTCTTTCTTTCTTTCTTTCTTTCTTTCTTTCTTCCATTGGTAAATTGCTCTTAATTAACACAGAAAACAATCAGTCTCTCTTCGCCTCCTGATGCTAAATGTATTTGTGTGCGAGTGATGATTATGTTATTGTGTGCTTTGCTGAGTTAATTGCATGTTGACGATCATTAATAGTTTAAAGCTCATTCATCAGGGACCTGGTAAGCGATATAAAATGAAACTCCATGCGGTTTTGGTGGACGCAGTCGCAGTGATTATATGATGCGAGCGCTAATGAAACAAACGCGCTGCATGCAACTCTGACATGTTTGATAAATGACACAGCATTACAGCGACATGGTGCTTGATCAGCCACAGACACTCTCATTAAATCAGGGGGCTTATACAAAACAGGTGTGCTGGAGGGAGGAGGAGATGTGGCACTTAAAATCAGAGTTTAGTATAATTTGTTAACACTGGAGAAATGTGGCTTGCATCACTTGCTCACCAGTGGATCCTCTCTAGTGAATGGGTGCCGTCACAATGAGAGTCCAAACAGCTGATCACAAATCCACAAATATTCCACACCACTCCAGTCCATAAGTTAACATCTTGTGGAGTGGAAATTTGTGTGTTTGTAAGAAACAAATCCATCAGTAAAGTGTTTAAACTATTCATCATGAAGTACAAGTCCATAATCCACAATAACATTTTCTCCAGTGAAAAAGTCGCCTCATCTGAATCAGGAGAGAAGTATGCCCAGATCAACACTGTTCACAAGCCCAAAAGCTCTAAACTAGTATGTGGGTGGATTTTGATGTAAGTGGACTACAGGAGATGGACTTTTTCACTGGAAGAATGGACTCATAGTCAGAAGTGATGGTTTAAATTTTAAACGTGCAAATGATGGATTTGTTTATTACAAACACAGCTTTTCACTTCACAAGACGTTAACTGATAAAAAATACTAGATATTATTTCACAGATTAATATTATGAAATATTGCAATTTAAAATAAGAGATTTCTATTTTAATATACTTCAAAATATCATTTATTCCTGTAAAGCAAAGCTGTACTTTCAGCATAATTTTTCCAGTCTTCAGCGTCACACAATCCTTCATAAACCATTCTAATATTCTGATCTATAATTAATGTTGGAAACAGTTATGCTGCTTAATATATTATGGGACCAGTGATATTTTTTTAGAATTCTTTGATAGATAAAAAGTGCTATTTATTAAAAAAATAGACATTTTGTGCTATAAAAGGCTATAAACTACTATTCAAAAGTTAGTGGGCAGTATTTTTTCTTTCTTTCTTTCTTTCTTTCTTTTTTTTAAGAAATTAATAGTTTTATTCAGCAAGGATGTGTTAAATGGATAGAAAGTGATAGTAATGACTTACATTGTTAGAATAAACTGTTCTTTTGAACTTTTTGTTAATGAAAGAATCAAAGAAAAATGTATCACAGGTTCCAAAGAAATATTAAGCAGCACAACAGCTTCAACACTGATAATAAATAATAAATCAGAATATTTGAATGATTTCTGAAGGATCATGTGACACTGAAGACTGGAGTTATGATGCTGAAAATGTAACTTTGATCACAGGAATAAATATTTTAAAGTATATTAATATAGGATAGCAATATTAGAAATTGCAATAATATTTCACAATATTACAGTTTCTTTCTGTATTATAAAAAAGAGCCTTAATGAGCATAATAGACTCCATTAAAAACAAGGTCAATGATTTATTAGGTTTAAATAATATAGGCCTAACATAATAGAATATAATATCAAAACAAACTGAAGCATTTAAACAGATCAACTCTAGAGCTGTTTACCAGAGCATTGCAATTATTTAGTTTTTACTAGAAAACAATCAAATGGCTCTCCCAACTCATTTTTGCATGTGCGCGGTGCATAATTTCTTCTGCGTGGCCAAGTTGGAGGGAACATTACTCAACAGTTATTTTATATTAAACAAAACTATTATTGGTTGCATATTTTTGTTGTTTATATTACACTGTAAAAAGAAATGCTTACACCAATTGTTTCTACACCAAATTTGTAATATTGTTTAAAAAGTAAGCTTTTGGTTCTCAAGAATCGCTCCAATCAATTTAGATCCATAATTCTTGATTTCAAGAATGATTCTATTTTTTTTTATTCATTGCAGTCATTTGTGAGTCATTAAAGGGAGACATAGACAAGGAAGGGCAGAGGAACCCATAAGATGAGTGTGGAAAGATGTGAGGTGGAAGTCAAGAGAAAGAACAGAGAGGAAGACATGGGGAAAGAGAGACGAGCCCGTCGCAGTGGGGTATAAAACTAGAAACCGTTGATGTGACAACAAGGTTACAGAGACACGCGATCAAAACCGTGCTGATCCCCAACATGTGTTAGAGAGAGGATGTCGACTACTGCGAGTGAACACTGTCCCTGAGTCTGCTACAAACGCTCCCATTCCCTCCAGACGCAGTGTTTGGGAAAACCAGAGTTCATTGCCACTTCTGTGAGCGTGGGGCATGTTTGAAGTTAGTTCAGCAGCAGATGAAAACTCTCAGCATTTGTTCACCCTCATGTCTTTACAAACATGCCTGGTTTTCTTTCTTCTGTGGAACACAAAAGCAGATGTTTTGCCAAATGTACTGAGTGCTCTTTTATTTAAAAAAAAATGGGTTGTCAAGCTCAAAATATGAGGGGAATATTATAGAAATAGCACAATATTTTGTTCACTACCTTTAAAAGTTGGTTATCCGTATGATTTTTTAAAATGAAATTAATAGTTTTATTCAGCGAGGATGTATTACATTGACCGTAAAGACGTTACAATAGATTTCAAACAAATACTGTTCATTCAACGAATGCTGAAAATCATGGTTTCCACAATCATATTCAGCAGTTTCAACACTTATAATAATAATAATAAAGATTTCTTGAGCAGAAATCAGAATATGATGCTGAAAATAAATCACATTTGAATATGTATTCAAATAGAAAACAGTGATTTAAAATTGTAATAATATTTCAGATTTTTGCCCTTTTTAATTTATTTTGATCAAATCCGTGCAGCCTTGGTAATCATAACTTCCAAAAACATTGAAAAATCTTCAAACTTCCATGATAGTGTGTATAATAGTCCAAGAACTCAGCCTTTTAAAGATAGTTTTTGAGAAGGAAAAGACCAAAATATGAGTTATTATTCACTGAATATATTTCTTGTAGCTCTAAAATCGCATTCACAGCCACCGTTTCAAATGCATCCTGTTTCCAAAAGTCACATGACGGGTAAAAACTGATAGCGCACATCAGTCAAAAGTCTATAAACATTGTTGTATAAACTATTCTTTAAGGTTTTTTTTTTTTTTTTTTTTGACATGCACATTTATGGCATGGACAACAAAAGTTTCGCAGAAGAAAGAAAATCTATTTTTGGGTGAACTGTACCTTTAAGATTTTCATGCACTCACTTCCTCTAGAGAAGAAACACAGCAACTCATTTTCCCACAATTCCCCCCTGGTGTGAAACGCCGCGTCGATGACAGGAAGTGGTTACCTTTCTGCCGTCGTTAAAGGCTAATGAGTGAGTTTATCAGAACAGGTGCCTCCCTGCGGTCTCACGAGGGCCGAATGCATCCGAATGCATCCGTTTTCAGAGTCCAGCATGTGGTCCTGCATAAAGCCCGCTGGAGGCGGAAAATGACTGGAAATCTTTAATGGCATGGTTTAAGAGCCGGCGTCTGCCGAGATTGTACGATCAGTTGTTAAATGCGTGAGGGTCACAGAGATGCCGTTCAGAAGCATCTGTTATAATGCATTATTAAAGTTAACAGGAAATCTAAACTGACCCTATTTGCTTCCGTAATACACATTTCTAGTCTAGTTGTGCATAATTCATCAGTGCATATTATTCATCGTAAACCAATATGTTGTTTATTGTAATAGCCAGTGTAGATCCTGATATCTGGAGAGCAGAGAGGCCAGCGGCTGCATGTCAGTTAGTGATTGAGAATCAGATTAGATTTGCCAATATTCAGTTTTTCTGCACTAGCTGATAGTTAAGGCTACATGGGTAATAAATAGCTGTTTAACAATATTTTACCAACTTTGTTTCCATTATGATGTGAAACATCCACTTTTAACTCTCTTGATGAAATATATCCCTTATTTCCCATTGAATATCAATATTAAACAGGAAAAGCACTATTGTTCAAAAGATTGGGGTCAGTAAGACAGTCAGTAAGGAAATTAATACTTTTATTAAGCAAAGATGGATGAAAATGATCAAAAGTGACAGTAAAGATATTCAGAATGTTACAAAAGATTTCTGTCACAAATAAATTGGTATTTTGAACTTTTAAGTTCATAAAAGAATCCTGAAAATCACTGTTTCCAAAAACATATGAAGCAGCACAACTGTTTTCAACATTGATGATAATCAGAAACGCATCTTGAGCAGCGGTTTAGTATGATTTCTGAAGTTCATGTGTCACTAAAGACTGGAGTAATGATGATGAAAATTCAGCTGTGCATCACAGAAATAAATTACAGTTTAACTAATATTCAAATGGAAAACTGGTATTTTAAGTATTATTGATTTTATTGTATTTTTCATCAAATAAATGCAGCCTTTGTGTGCATCAGCCACTTCAATATTAAATGGTAGTATATTTCCCATTATGGAGGTAAAATGGGTAAAACTGCATTTTTATGTTGATTTTATAATGTTAAAGGTCCTTCAGATCAGTTTGTGTCTCTAATTATCATCTGGATCTTTATTTTGGGGTGAACTGTTCCTTTAAGAGTGTATGGCATGTCAGACCTTCAGACCAGAAGTTTTTGTGTAGGCTATCTATGCTTAGACTTTCCATTCAAGAAAACATCTGATTTGATATATAGTCAACACTTTCCTTATGATAAATCATATTTTCATTCACAATACATTGGCAACATGCATTCTGAATCATAGAGTTAAGCATTCGTTCTGTCCCCTAAGGACACTTTCAGTCTTACAGTACGTTAACGGTCCGAGAGAGCAAGCACTCATCCGCTCTGCCAGAAATGGATCGTGCAGAGCTGAAAACAGCTGAATGGGATTGAGTATCTGCTGGTGAGCGCGTGATGACCAGAGAGAGTTTCAGGCGAACCGGCAGCTGTTCATACACCACTGGACTGTTGAGAGAGAGAAAGCAAGAGACACCCTGGAAAAACAGAGCGTTGAGGGCGTGGGGGGTTAATGAAAGACAGACGGAGAGGAGAAGAGAGAGAGAGAGAGATCTGCACACATGTAGGTTAAAAACTGCAGAAGACGTCTGCATGCATGAGAGAGAAAGAGAGCGCTCTGATGTTTAAACTCAACTGACCCCAGTCAGAACCTTTCACCCTCTCAATATGAAGGGCAGAGGCGATTATGTTCTCAATAAAACTCAACAGTGACTGCAAACCTCTTCAACAGCCCTGCTTTTTTTCTGAATAAGTGTACATGCTCATACTTTAATTTGAAGTTGAAAAAATGGCAAAAAAAGACATAGGTACAAAACTGTTTCCAAATAGACTTTCATTGCATCGAAGGTTTGCATTTAAACAGTTGCATGCATTATCTGGGAATCAAACCCATGACCTTGTTGTTGCTAGTACCATGACTGAGCTACAGAAATGGCATAAAAATAGATTAATATTGTTCTCAAAGCATTTATTATAACTATGAACATAAATAAATATTGTAATATATTCAAATGTATAAGTAACCTGGGATTATGGTTTATAGGATTATAGGACTGAGCTGTTGTTGCTGAGGCATTTGGTAATTAAGCAGTTTTGTAGAAATGAAGATTCTACAGGAGTATATCATAACTGAAGAAGTAGTACTGTTGATAAAAAATACTTTATTTGTGGAGAAATGGATGAGAATTGGACTTTTAGCTTTTGTCCTAAAAGTCAGTTTGAGGCTCAGTGACACTTCTGTGGGATCTTTCATGAAGTAATTATGAATATTTTTTGAACTGGCTCTTAGTTTTAATTATAAATGTTCAAGGTGGTGTGTTTCGAAGAAGTATTATAAATTCACATTTCTGAGAAGTAAAAGTCATTTTTTTAGAGGGTCAGCATGAAATCATAACAGAGTTTAATTAATTCTTAATGCATTTTTATTTGTTAATTTATTCCATGAATCTTCAACGCAAATTACTTTAAATATAAAAATAGTATTTGACTTCTGATATTTTTTTTTATCTCTTTTGAGATCTTCTCCTTATAGAAGAGTCAGTCATATTCTAAAAAAAAAATTCTTTTCAGTATTTTTATTGTGATTATTAAATAAATAAAAAAATCAACAGTATTATTGTGGTATAAAATAAAAGCTCAAATATTTATAAAAAATGTAAGTAGTATAAATAAAAATAATTATAAAAATGTTTATTTTTATAATAATAATTATTATTGCAGATTTAAAACAGAATGTAAAACGTAAAAACAGATTGGAACACACAGTGTCAAAATCGGACAATTCAGTCAACTTTTACTTTTTTTTAATTTACATTTTTCATGAGTCTCTGAAACCTACTTTGAGCCCCCTGTTTTACAGCACCATTAACACGTCTTTAAATGACTTCCTTAGAGATGTGAAGACTCTTCAGATCACACTGACCTTTAGTAGCCGATAGATGTCCATTTGTCTCCATTATATGCTCCACTGCGATATAAACTCAGCAACCGTCATTGGTGGAATAAACATTTAGTCGCATCTAACTCAGTCAAACTGGATGGAAATAATTGCGTTTCATTCCAGATTTTTCTGGTTTGAGTTTTAAGATGTAGCCGTGGTGTCCTTGATGTGGGGAATGGAGGCCTGTGATGTGATGAATCATGTAGTTTGTGCTTGTTCACCTTTCATTAGAAACCCGGTGAATTTGTGGCATTAAACTCCCTCATACGACGTCTGCCGCATTTTGAAGGAGGATCGGTCTCATCTGCCACATCACATCATACCTGAGCTGAGCCTTCGGCCTTCTGCATGGCTCATTTCCCCGGCTTCCTCGAAGGATGTGTCTGGAATCATGGCTCTTCGGGCCCCGTGATGCCGTGGTTTAGGTGATCTCACGGGGTCTTCATGCACGAGTGCAGCTCACGGCTTTCACAGGTGTGACCGTGGAGCTGTGCTCCATCATGGACTGTGAGAGTGAGCTTTATCCAGTGCATGACCAATCCATCTTGTATGGCCTTCAACATCTTTAATGGAGCAGTTGCAGAAGCAGGGACAAAGTAATGCACGACAGACTCCTGAAATCACATTTTCTTACTTTTAGTCCATGTGTTTTAGGCTAAAATATAGTGCACTCCTAAAAAAAAGCTTATTTTAGTCTTTTAAGGCCTCTTGATTTTGGGGGGAAAAGACATTGCTGCACTTTGGTTTTCTGTAACATTAAAAGTAAACACAGGATATTTTATAACTTACATAACTTAAATTTGATGTAGGTGATTTTGTGAATCTGCATAGAACATAATTTTTTTTAATTATTTACATCTTAAACCATTACAATATAACCATATGTGAAAACAATATGACTATAAAATTCTATTAAAAACTATATTATTACCACTAAAATTAAATAAAAAATTAAAATAACTAAAATTCCAATGTTTATGCCTTAATTACTTCTTAATTTTGGTATATCGTGATCTTGTTTTAAGGTCCATCTCCATTTTTTGTCCAGTAAAATGCCCTTTAGAATAGAATTATGAATGCAACATGCGTCCCTCTAGCAAGTGGCAAATAATAATTTGTACCATGCATGATGTATGCAAGATATTTCCACAGATTGTTTATACAGTATATTACTATATTTGGAAATAATTACTCATTCTGAGAAACAATGGTTTGATTTTTCTTAATTTTGCTATTGAAAAGCAGAGAACAGCAACAGACATCAGTGCTTTGCATATGGGTTCTGTATGCATTTTTAAAAAGCAAATGTATTGGGTTGATTTGGTAGAGATGATGTCATGATGTGTTGACCATGTGACCTGGCTTGAACTAAAGGTCACGTGAGGTTGTCTGTGTGGTTTTGGCTCCTCTCAAGGGGCATATGTTCCTGGATCCGTGTGCCAAGCGCTGGTGGCTCTGGCGCTCTCACGTGTCCAGCAAACCCACTGATAGATCTTCTGTGTGTAGATAGTCAGCAGTCAGTAGGTTTCCGAAGGTATGAAGTATAGTGATCGACTAATACATATTCCCAAGGCCGATATATCAGCTAACATTTTATATTGCCTTTTTTTTTTTAGCTTAGGACAATAAAGGTTTTTGGTTATTTGGCTGACTATTAGTTTACTGTCTCTGATTAAATAATAAATTAGAAATAACTGTCAAACAAGGAAAGTCAATTTCAATGTCAATGTCACCTTTATTTATATAGCGCTTTAAACAAAATACATTGCGTCAAAGCAACTGAACAACATTCATTAGGAAAACAGTGTCAATAATGCAAAAATGATAGTTAAAGGCAGTTCATCATTGGATTCAGTTATGTCATCTCTGTTCAGTTAAATAGTGTCTGTGCATTTATTTGCAATCAAGTCAACGATATCGCTGTAGATGAAGTGTCCCCAACTAAGCAAGCCAGAGGCGACAGCGGCA
The DNA here is from genome assembly GCF_963082965.1 of Carassius carassius. NCBI lineage: Eukaryota > Metazoa > Chordata > Actinopteri > Cypriniformes > Cyprinidae > Carassius > Carassius carassius. The sequence continues at coordinate 27,348,023 of NC_081794.1, forward strand.
AGGAACCGAAACTCCATCGGTGACAGAATGGAGAAAAAAACCTTGGGAGAAACCAGGCTCAGTTGGGGGGCCAGTTCTCCTCTGACCAAATGAAACCAGTAGTTCAATTCCAGGCTGCAGCAAAGTCAGATTGTGCAGAAGAATCATCTGTTTCCTGTGGTCTTGTCCTGGTGCTCCTCTGAGACAAGGTCTTTACAGGGGATCTGTATCTGGGGCTCTAGTTGTCCTGGTCTCCGCTGTCTTTCAGGGATGTAGAGGTCCTTTCTAGGTGCTGATCCAGCATCTGGTCTGGATATGTACTGGATCCGAAAGTAAACATTATACAAATGCACACATGATTCCTTGATTTTTTTAAACAGTGCTACTTTAAATCCAATTGGCCACTACGCAATAATCACTCTGTACTGTATGTAAAATTTGCTCTACCTTCTTTTTATTTGATAAAATATGATTCAGATTGGGCACAGATTTATCAGATTGTTTCATTTTTATCCATTTTTATTATATTCATTTTAACAATTTTTTTTTTTATTTGTGCAAGAAACTGTTCTAGGTTACAGAATTTAAAAGTTGCTAAATTTGATAGTCGATTTATTGGTTTTATTTTTTATAGATTTTTAAAAATAATTTTCGAACTATTTCTAATTTAGTTTATATTATTTCAAATAAATGCACAATTAATTTTAGCATTTTTTTGTACATGTGTTTATCACTGTGTGATATCATATATCAGCCATTAGCCATGCTACTCTATAAGAAAAGGCATTGGTCATAAAAAAAAATCTAAATCGGTTGACCACTAATGAAGTTAGTAAGTGTGCTGCATTAAGATTCTGCGTTTAATTTTAATATTAACATTCTCATGTTCAATTTGCTTGTTGAATATTCTGTTTCACACCATATTTTAAAAGTAAAATGGGTTGTTAATGCTGTTCTATGTTGACTTTAAAATGAAAATGAAAATCCTGTCATTACTATGTCATTATTTATACAAAGTAGATCATTTAAATAATGCTGGTAACCAAACAGTTGGTGGTAGCCATTGACTTCCACAGTATTATGGAAGTCAATGGCTACCGTCAACTGTCTGGTTACCAACATTCTTCAAAATATCTTCTTTTGTGTTAAACAGAAGAAAGAAACTACAGGTTTGGAACCACTTGTCGGTAAGCAAATGACAGAGACAGAATTTTTATTTTTGGGTGAACTGTCTCTTTAAGTGCCCAGGAAACTCTCAGCTGTGGATCCGTCATGGTGACTTTAAATGGGGCTGCGGAGGCCTACTCTTCCTCTGCCTCTCGTCTGAGCATGTGGCACACATGTGAAACAGCTGGCATATGCTAAAATTACATGCATATGCACTGTATAACATGATTGACTAGTACAAGTCACTCTCTCTCATACACGAAACAGTTCTTGATAAGAAATGCTCAGAATCAGCAGGGACAGAGGTCACACTGACTAGCCAGCAGGGGGCGTCTCATTCACTGCGTCCCGCCCAGGGACGTCAACATGTCCTGCTCAAAGGGAACATGTATGAAAGACCTCAGCTCTCTCTGCTCTGTTTTTTCTGATTTACTGGTGAGTTGTATTTTGCACGGTGTAGCACTTTTACTAAAGCTCTGAAGAGCATGCGTGAGTTTTAAAGTTTTGACATGATACAAGGAACAGAAAAAGTATTTTTTCCTGTCTTGATGCCATAGGAGACACTTACTCTTACTGAATCTATATTCTGGATCTTCAAAGATCTGATCTTTTTTTTTTTTTTTTGCATTAACAGACGATGCCAATAGCAAATGCACTGATCCGAAGAACCTCTAATGTTACATCAAGAGCATTTTAAGATCAACATGAAACATTTTCAAGCCTTTTTACTTCTGCGGTCTGATGCATTTCTGAGCAAAACAAGATATTCAATAAGAAAAAATAGGACAGAGCTTGATTTGGTTCATCAGGATTGCTGGGACTGTGAAAAGTACTTGTATTGAGTCTTGAGGGAACTTGAAAGTTACGTTGATGAACGATTTTGAAGGCAAACATTTTTTCTTTTTGAAATGATGTGAACTAGTTGGGCACAATAAGACCAATAGTATATATTAAGCCTAAAAATATCCTAAAATGTGTGTTCCTGGTCAAAAACAACCAGCTTAAAACAAATAATAAAATGGCTTAAGATCTCATTATGCTATACTATAATTCGATCTTGGATTCTTTCTTTTTGCTTTCTTTTATTTGTGAGTTTTGTATTTAATTTTTGGAACTGATTGATCATAGGACGCAATGATCTGAGCTTATGCACCTCAGTGTTGGAGTGAAAAAAAGCGTTAATTGTGTGGATAATTCTGTCATTGTTCACCCGAAAACTGCACTCAACAAGGCCTACATCAACTCTTCTGCTTCTGATTCTCTCTCAGTAGAAGTAGGCTGTTGTAAGAGTAACTTTTAAACAGAATCCCAGGTCTCGTATAGGCAGTGTTTGTTTAGTTTGTTTAGTGTCATCTTGCAGGCCGTGCTGTTTAAACTGGAGTTCGGCCAAAATAAACACACGAGTGGAACATTAATGAGATAAGAACGATGTTCAGAGATAATGTCAGCATCACTCTTGCTGTCTCTCATACTGAAGACTGAGATTTGAACCATCAAATTTGGATTGTTTTAAGAATAGTTTGAAACTCTAATTCAGTTTCTGAATTTGAAAAGAGGTGGCAAACAGGATCAAGAATTGCTTTTTTAAGTAGAAGCATTGGCTTCAAAAAGCATTGGTGTATAAAAGTTTTCAAGTTTGAGCGTTTATAAGCCTGATGTATGTGATGAAGTGATTTGTTATTCTGGTTTCTGAATCAGTTCTTTACAGTCATTTGTTTTTGATCCAGACTCTATATGTTTTTGATTCACTAAAAAGATTTGGCTCATAGTAGATAGATAGACAGATTAAATAATGTATTTCCTTCACACTATTAGGAATTCATTAGACTCTTTCAAACTCTTTCAAGTCTCTTGGCTTGAAACACCTGTAACCCATGGTTACACAAACTTGTTTAAAGAAACACAAGACTCTTGGTGGTATTTAAGTGTGTTTTCACTGCAGATTTCCCTCATTTATCCCAACACGATGTGAAAAGCAGCACTGATTACATTCATCTGTATCAGTGGATTATTTCATTATTCAGCATAATCCGGACGTCAGCCTGTGCTCACAGACCTGACGGACAATTTCCTGTTTTCTCCCGTTAAAGATGGAGACGGGCCTGTCATTGGGTATTCCTCGTCATCTGTCTCAAATTAACTTGAATTCTGATTAAACCCCTTTTCCCCCCTCTTTTTCCTCACAGCTTGTGTTTTCTTCTGTCGCACGTCTGTTTCAAAGTAAGGACAGTTTGTTGTGCTGGGATCTTCATGCTCTCATTGAGTGTGTTCTCCAAAACCACTGGAGGCACAAACCGTGTTTTTCTCGCTCTCTATCTGGACCGTGTTTTCTTCACAGCGTCTGTTTGAGCTTCCTTCTATTTTTCTGTTTTTTTCATGTGGAGAGTCATCAGCGTGTCGCCAGCGGCCATGTTTTTCTTTATTTAATCAAATGTAGCACACTGCGGGATATGAACACGCTGAGTTGCTTTCTCACAAAGAGATGCTGTCACTAAGCCGCAGGTGTTTTTAAAGACAAACATTAGTGCTTACCTGGGAGTGAGGGTGCATGCTGAAAAACAACTTACTGTAGTAGAGGACAGTGGAGCCTTCCAGGAATGACCAGCTAAAGCCATCATTTACTGGCCAGTTTGTGTTTGTCATGGCTTAAATGCACATTTACGAGTGGGACTGCTTCCTTCAGACCTGAGAGAGGGATATCTCTGCTGGCCAGTGTTAGTTTAGTGCTGTTCTGACCGCTGGGCCAGTTTATGCATGCTGTTAAAGTAACAAGCAAAACACAGCTTCTCAAATTGGTTGACCACTAAGCATGGATGGTATAATCAAAATGTTTTTTGCTTCGTATGAGTAATTCTAAGCAACAGTGTATATCATGTATATAGTTATATTTGATTGACATTCTATGAAAATAATGATTTTGAGCCCATAAGCATTTTTGCATAACCCTGTGGATAAAATGCTTCACAAATGAAAAGAACATTATTTATTTGTGTGTTTGATATCTTGTTAATATTGTAAAATAATTGATCATATTAAATAGCAATGTGACATTGCCATTTTTGGATAATACTTTATGATTAATAAAACTTCAGATGGAAGCTACTTCACCATTATTTGTTTGTTTGTGTATTATTATAATTTATGTTATTATTTATATAAAAAAATATTTAGATATTTAAAAGCAATGCTGTAATGCCAGGTTTAAAAATAATTATTGTGAATGGATAAAACCTCCAATTGTTTGTTTACTTATATTATAATTTTAATTGTATATTTGTATAATATTAACTCTTATATAAATATTTATTATTATTATTATTCGAATTTTGAATATTCATCTAACTTTAAAAAAAAAATCCACATTCGAATGCAAAAACGATCCATTCGAATTTTAGGTCTGTGTCAGCCGTCAGGCAGCCTTGTATCAGTGATGCACAAAGTGCAACGACGATGTAAGTGTCATTGCATTTTTATGCTTTTGTTAACCTATCCAGATGAACCGGCTAGATTCGGCGCTGCTACGTTGTTCATTCAATATATTGCTAAAGACGAGAGCATCAGTGTGGAGAAGATGTTGTTAACGTCAAAACTGAAACCAAGCCGTTCACTCAGAACGTATATTTCACACATTTTACATTTACAATTAATCATTTAGCAGACGCTTTTATCCAAAGCGACTTACAAATGAGAACAATAGAAGCAGTCAGGTCAACAAGAGAACAACAACAGTATACAAGTGCCATGACAAGTCTCAGTTCGTCTAGTATAGAATGCATAGCCAGGTTTTTTTTTTTGTTAATAAATGAAAAGACAAGAAAAGGAAAAGTGCTAGTATGAGACTCTATGGCGGTTTTCCCCATGCCACTGTATCTCATGTTTTTAAACGAGGAAAGCAGCCTACTTTTGTGATTGGTTTTTGGTCCTTTGTATTAAACTATACATACATGCATGGTGCTGGTTTTTTTTCTTTCTAATTGTTTTAGCAACTTTATTAATTATGTATGGTTTATACATTTTATTTTAAACATTATGCACTTTTTTTCAAAGATAGTCGTGGTGTATTATCACGCTTTGAATAAACGTGCATGATATTTTGCTCAATTCGCCGTCTTGTGGCAAAAGCTTTTTTTCCCCCTAACTGAAATTATGCCTTTCAAATTAGAATATAATTCGAAATATTATAATATTTAAGTAGAAAATTCTAATTTTGTTTTTCAGTCATTTTGACAGCCCTAACATACAGATGGTTTAGCTGGTCTGGTTGGTTTAGCTAGGTCAAACTAGCACACTAGCATCCAAATCATAACGTTTTTCAGCAGGAGGAGAAACAAAAGATGAATCCGTCTGCTGTAGTTGAGGGAAAGGCTCAGCTCTGAGTGAAATGAGACTTTTATCAGCGGTGGATGAAAGATTTGGTGCTCCATTAGCAAAGAGAGAAAAAAGACTGGGAGGAAACGGTTCATATTGCACAGGCTGTCATATGGAGGGCTTGTGTAAGACAAAAAACAGCCCGCTGGGTGTTCAGGAGGAGTGTAGGGGCGTTTGCTCGCGCTGTTCTGCCGAGGCTTTGGAAGGGGTTTGTGGTTGTTGTATTGAAGTGGTTATGCGCCAAAAACACATGATTAATTTTTGGAGATGTTTTCCCTCACATCCCCTCAGGTCCAGATGTCAGACAAAGATGCTGTATGTGAACTTTACTTCAGACTCCCTCTGGAGATTAGACGCTGTTTGTTGCATCTTGGCGTCGTTAGGTTCTCAGACCTACAGAACGCTCAGAAAACTTGAGATTGAAACACCAGATCTGATGAATGCTGACTTGACACAACTAAGGCATTCTGGGAAATCTTCATTGAGATGGTTTTAACAAGTTAAAACTGGTCTCCTAGCCTGGCTTTTCACTTAATACATGTTTTATGACCAATTTAATGCATTCTTGTATTTAGTTATTTAAAGAATAGCTGATCTTTCAGCCTGAAAATTTTGAAAATCTTTTTAAAACCACCAATATTTCAGCCTGACCGGATTGGAAGTCCAGGTTTAAGCTTTTTTGTCAGTCAGGGTTATGGAGACCAAAATATCAGGGTACTGCGCAAAGATCATTCTGAAGTCAGAAGTTTCCTGATGTCAGTTTTATCCAGTTAAGTCACTGCAGACTTCAAGAGCATCTATATAGAGATATTTTACAGTTTCTGATGGTGTTTCCCAGATCAAAGCAGAAACTGTGACTTATTCACACAAACCCAGTGTGTATGTTTACTGCAGCACTTCACGTATTGAAAAAAAGGATTGATTTGATTTGCATCTGGCGACGACACACAATTTCTGGGCCAACGCTTCAACATTTTATACCTTTATTATTCAGTCATTTGCTCTCATAAATCCAGTACAAAAGATCAGCCAATAAAGAAGAAACACATATAACATAGACGCCCCAACCGCACGCTCGCTTTATTGAGTCGACTGCAGAGGGATAAATAACAGTGTAATAGCTGAAGTTTCTCGCTCTGCTTTATTGAGAAAGTAAATAAGCTCCGGAGCCGCACTCCCTCACCGCATCTCCTGTACATTTACTGACTTTCTTAAATGGATCCACCACACAAGCAGGAGTTTCTGAAATGAACAAATACCGCTTGTTTTTTGGCGCACGGGATCTCCAGTTACACCGTTTACAAGTGAACATTAAAAGCCACATTAAAAGCCTTGCTAACAATATCGCCCATTCACCCTTAAATGTCATTCGTCGAGGTGTACGGGGTCTTTAAAGTCCTCGAACGTGATGGTGAGTCCATGTGCGTGTCTCGCTCTGCGAGTGTTGGTGTTGGATTCAGATCTATCAGGCTCTGGGCTTGATTATTTAGGATCAGTTTTACTGCCATGGAAATGATGGCTAATTCTAGGCCTACATCAGCCGTTAGATATACAGCCTATTGGTGGTTTGGTGTAGGGGTTAAAGCTGAAGTCACACTGATGATAACATTATTATTTATTTATTTAATTTTTTTTTTTTTTTTTTTTTGAGCAATGTTGCTTGGGCACAGAATACAAACGGAAAGTGACTACTCACTCCTAAATGTTGAGCCTTATATACATATAGGCTACACACATACATTTTTAAACCTAAACCGTAATTTTTAATTTGATAAATTAATATAAAATATTGTATTAAATGTTTTAATGTATTGTTTAAATATTAAACATTTATTTAAAAAATATTATGTTTATGATTATTTTATTAATATATTACAAAAGACAGTTATTTGAACTTTTTGTTCTTTTTGAAAGTAATTCAAACCTCTATTTGGATAAATTAATTTAAAGTCAAATAAATAAATTTAAAACTTTCTGTTGTTCATTAAATAATCCTGAAATAGTATCACAGTTTCCATAAAAATATTAAGCGGCGCTGTTTTTAACATTAATGATATAAAAGTGCAGCACATATCAGCCTATTAGAATGATTTTTGAAGGATCATGTGACACTGAAGACTAGAGAAAATTCAGCTTTATATCAAAGGAAATAAATTCAAATTTTAAAATATATTCAAATAGAAAATATATTTTACATTTTAATTTTTACATCCCATTTTTTTGTGTTTTTTCAGTTTATTTAATTGAATGATTTCAGCCTTGGTGAGCATAAGAGATTTTCTTTTTTAATGATTATCAAAAATCTTTAAAAAATTAAGATTTTAACAGTGTTTATATATAGCCACCTAGTCCGTATTGTCCGTTTTGGGTCAAAATGTCAGTTGAAAAGATTAAATGTGAAAACCAAATTTGATTCATGTGTAGCGTGAAAACTGTCTGTGTGTGAGTCTGAGACTAAAACAATATTAGAGTGAAAATGAAGGACGGCAGTTGGCTGCTTGTTTGAGTGTTTCAGAGAGTCAGTAAATGTGCTGACCAAGAGATTTCACAATGTTATCTGTCCACAGTCTCTGTTTCTTTTCACAGTGTGATCAGTGAGAGGGAAGCCCTTGTATCAGACATAAAGCAGACATAAAGTTGAGCTGACTAATCTCCAGCCTTAGTCTGAGAAGAAGACCTGCGAAGGGAGACATGAGACATGAGGACAGAACAGAGGGAGTTTGATGTCTATGAGATAAGACAGGTTAAGAAATGTGAAATGCATCCAAAACCTAGTTGAACTACCTACATGAGCATTAAAATCTGCCTTCAGATCTGGCCAGTCTGGTGCATATAATTGGTGGTCACCTTTGGATATAGTTGTCATGTTGGATGTGTGCCTTAAAATGTTTATTTAGATTCAAATTAACAAATTTCTTCATTGGCAATAGTTGATTGCAACTGTAATCGCTTAATTTTACACTAGCATGCATTATGAACTAAATAAGAAGTCATGTATGTATTGCAATGAGGATGTCTCAGTTGTTTATAAAGCTTTAATGAAGACAAATCATGTGAGGCGGTGGCATGGAGAAGCTAGTGAACTCTTTTGTTTGGACTAGCGTGGTTTTCTGCACGTTCAGTGAGTTGTATTGTAAACTACATTCTTAACATCTCACCGTGACTGCATAATGAAGTGTTTTTAACGAAGTGCATGATTAACGAAATGAGCTGCTGGTGTCATTCTTGATAAATGCCTGATGTCTGTGTTGTGTTCATCAGTAAGTTCAGTGAGTGTATATGTGTTTATATTGTTGATGTCTCTGAGGTAAACTATATTGTCTGGGAGGAAACCATTTGCTTATGCTTGTACAAAATCCCAAAGGCCCTGGTCCAAAATACTGTAGTGAGCTGCTGTGCTGGAATGGCAAAATAAACATGTCAATTATAAATAAATATAAAATAAATGTTTTTTTTTTTTTTGAAAATATAAAATTATGTATTTACATATTTTATTTGTATATTTAAAAAAAAAAAAATAATTATTTGATGATTCCACTGGAGGTGAGCGTAGTGAACACAAGTGCAGTTTTTTTGAGCAGAGCATAATCCAAAATACAAACAAACGAAGACTTGACTTGGAACAGACTCGTTTTGAAACAGACTTGACTTGGAACAGACTTAGCATAAATAGAAACACAACTCACTGACAACAGGTTACAGAGTACAAAGCTGAACAAAGAACAAAGGCAACATGAGGGCTATATACAGTGTTGGGAAGGTTACTTTGGAAATGTAATAGGTTACAGATTACAAGTTACCCTGTTTAAAATGTAATAGTAGTGTAACTTTTTCAATTACTTTATTAAAGTAATGTAACTAATTACTTTTGAGTACTTTTTGATTACTTTTCTAAATTTGTGAAAATTAAATAATAATAAATAAAATCATATACATCAACTCAAATACAGTTATCTAATAAGCATGTGACGTATTCTGTCTAATAAACTCCTGAAACATTGGTGTTTTTGAAACTGCTGTCTCTTTGTATATGATGATAGTTTTCTCAAAATAAGTAAAATGCACATGAAGTGACACAGAGCAGTTTTAGAAATTATGTTTATGTGTCTCTTTATTTTGCCCTGTTATCCATCTCTCTCATGACTTTAATACTCAAGATTGAACAAAACTATACTGTACAATACAATACTCTACAATACTACAATATCTTTATAGAAAAATCCTAATACTGTACATGAGTCATGTTTTTCCCTTACAAAATTGACCATGCTTTTATTGGCCTATATAAAAGTACAATAACCTTGTTTTGTTTTTTGTTTTGCAAATGGATTTTTATTTATTTTTAAATAAATAAATTTGTAAAATAATTTTTGGTTACCACAGTTAAACAATAGTAACCATTTTCTCTGGATTATTAGTAAAATAACAAAACTTACATTTTCGTAAGGGTTGTGTTGTTGTCTGTCGTAGCTTCCACAAAAAATCTGATTATTTTTCAGCTAAATTACTACTGTAACATTACAACAGATAATAATGATGTCTTTTATATCGTATTTTGAGTGATGACTGATGAGCAACGTGCTGCTGCTTGATTAAATAAATAAATAAAAATACAAAGACAAAAAAAGCATCTTTACCCTGAACAGTAGTTCTGCTTCTCTGCTCCAGCTGTGCGCTTCCACAGTGCACTCTATTCTCTCTCTCTCTCGCATTGATTACTCTGAGTCTGATCCAAACCGTTTGGCAGAGGAGCAGAGAGCGCGCGAGTCACGAGATTTAATTATCAAATGGCAGATTCGCAAATGATCGCTTTATTACATTCGGCACGAATCGGCAGGCACTTATACAATGATGATATTAAAATAGCGGGCCAAATCGTCTGCCAGGCCACTGGGAATTGTCCCGGTTCTCCCGGTGTCCAGTCCGCGCCTGATTTCCACAGACACACAGAACGTGCAGGAGTCATATGTTGCATTTTCGTGGCTTAATATTCACAGACACTAGTCGATTTCATGTTTTGATTCAAGTGTACTGACCTACTTTTGATTTAGTCATCCAAAATGTTGCATATTCCGTCCGCGTTAGGCATTTTGTTTTTATGACTGGATTCTACGACTGTGTTTCCGCATCCCGGAAATTATTAGGGCGTAGCCTATGTCTCAGAATAGTCAGTGCAATTTGGGAAATAAATCAGTTAAATCTGTATGTGGATGTGTGTAAATATTCAAATGTAATCCCCTTTGTAATCGTTAAAAATTTCATAAGTAACTGTAATTTAATTACTCGTTTTTTCTTAGTAACTGTAACTAATTACAGTTACATTAATTTTGTAATTAAATTACGTAACGCCGTTACATGTAACTAGTTAATCCCCAACACTGGCTATATAAATATATCAAGCAATGAGGGTCACATGACAAGAACCAACCAATGAAAAAACAGACAGAGATGAACTGTACTAGCCTGCCAATGGCTGGCAAATAAAGAATGTTATAATTGTTTTAATATTAGTGAGCTGTGTGGCCATAGGAAATAAACCATGAAAATTATAAATAAAAAATGAAGTGTTTTCAGAAATAAAGCATGAATATTTTATTACTTAATAAGTAATTTTTTTAAATTATTATTTCTAATTTCCAAAAATGATATATTATTATAGTTCACAAAGCAGTTTTGCAGTAACTGGCCTATTTTAAAAAGACCTCTATTATGTGAGAGAAATACAAAGATCAGCGATGCATTTTCATTTGAGTGTAAAGTATGATGTCAGTTTACATGCAGATATTTTATTTTGCAGTTTATTTTAATTTTAATATAACACTTCTAACTATGCCTATTTTAATTTAAAGTTGTTTTGTGGTTTCTCTGAATTTTGCTGAGGCTGCCTTTTTGAGATATGCTGATATAAATGTGTGATATGCACATATGATCTTACTTATACTTATAGCATGTAGAGATAGATGAGGCCACAGGGAAGAGCTTCGTTAGGTCATTATAGAGGTCTCTTTTAAACCTGATGTTTAAAAGCATTGATTGGCAATGTTGTGTTCATTGCATCATCGCAGGATGCTACAAACGCTAAAGCCAAAGAGATTTATAATTAGTATGGATTGAACAAAGACTATCTGTGAGTGATTCTAAATAAGTAGTGCTCAGCAGTGTTAGTCTGTTATTAGGCAAAGTTTGGTGGTTCGCTTTATTGTGGAGATTTCCCATACTTGTTTCCTCATTTTTCAGCTGCCTATCCAAATCAACCTGACACCCTGGAGCGTTATGACATAATCGAACCACACCTACTCATTGGAGGACAGCAGAGACCGGTTAGTCTCATAAAGTCAATGGTAAGTCACTTTTAAAATCAACTTCCCATTTTTTTTTCACTCAGGAACACATTATGTCCATGTACACATTGCTGCACTTGTAACTTCAGATCTTAATCCTGCTCTGATCCTACACAGTTCAGTCATTTACAGGAGTAAAAACTGCATTCTACAGCTATACAATGTGTATGGAACCAAACTAAACAATTTAAACATGTCTTGTGGTGCAAGAAATCGAAGGGGTATGTTTTGACTAATTGGTGTTGCCAGATCTTGCTAGCAAAAACAAACAAATAAACAAATAAGAACAAGCCATTATTAAAATCCTAAAGACACATAACAAAATATGGCAACCTGCACCTTCCCACTTTTTTAACCCCTAATATATATTGTTTCTTGAGCTTAGTCCAAATATCAAACCCGGAGACTATAATAAGGCTCGTAAATTATTAGTTTACATGGCAAAGGCGTTTTTTTTTAAAGAAATTGTGACCTTGGACCACAGAAGCAGTCATAGGAAGCACGAGTATATTTGTAGCAATAGCCAACAATACAATTTATGGGTCAAAATTATTGATTTTTCTTTTATGCTGAAAAACTTTAGGATATTAAGTAAAGATCATGTTCCATGCAAATATTTTGTAAATTTCCTACCATAAATATATCAAATCTTACTTTTTGAGTAGTAATATGCAATGTTAAGTATGTACTTGGACATCTTTAAAGGTGACTTTCTCAATATTTTTTTTTGCACCATCAGATTCCAGATATTCAAATAGTTGTATCTCTGCCAAATATTGTCTTATCCTAACAAACCATACATCAATGGAAAGATTATTTATTCAGTTTATTTATTAATAAGTAGCCTTATGACTGGTTTTGTGGTCCAGGGTCACAATTGGGATACCTTTAAATGGTTGCCTTCGGTTATGGTTTGACATATTCATAAATTGTATTCCTGAAATGCTTGTATTGAAATATTTTATATTCTACCAATGATAAATCTGCTCTAGATGTTCAGATGTTCTAGATGTTTTGTGAAGGTGTTGAGGAAGCTTTGAGCTGTGTTTAACACATACTAAAGCCTGGTTCACACGGGACGATTTTAAAATTGTCGGCCGATTTTCCAAACCTGACAGACCCAACATACGGCGATAAAAAAATCACGGGTCTAACAGTTTTGGTCATACAGTGTGCGGTGTGCAGCCACACGGCAAAATCCACACATCACACATTAACCGATTTGACTCTCGAGCATTCCCAGGTCAGACAGGAAATCTCGCAAAATCCCTCGAGATCAAACGTGACTTCAGATTAAACAATCATGGCGGACGAAGAGGATGCAGTGGCCATAGTTTGTGCTTTGTTTGTAACCGAAAAAAAACATAAGAAAAAAAAGAAAAGGCGATGGTCAAAGAAGTGGAGTTTCTGGTGCGCCATGCCGCCGGCTGTTTTGATTTTGTTTCCCGGTACTTCCTCGCCGCCTCGTCACCTCGCTTTCTGATTGGCTACACGCCACAGTCCACAGGCTGCGTGATCGTTTGTCCTCGGGGGACACCACACACGAGAAGAAATCGGGCCAAATAAATCCAACATGTTGGATATCCTCGTTTTTAGATCGGAGCGGTCCCGACGTCCTTCCGAGCAGAGGAGAGCAGTCTTAACACACCACACACGACAGGAATATCTGATCAGATTATTTTACGATAATAGGAGCTTCCTTAAGATTGTCGGAAGGTGTCAATCGGGGGTAAAATCGGCCTAATTATCCTGCCGTGTGAACCAGGCTTAACTGTATGATTTTTACTGTAAATTTCTGCCATATGGAAATCAACTTGAGATAGTCACCACTGATAATGTAGAAACTGTATTTTTCTGTAAAGCTGCTTAGCAAAGATTTGCATTGTGAAAAGTTCTATACAAATAAACTTGAACTTGACTTGAACTGTTTATGATCATTACCATATAGTGGTTTTCAGTTTGCATGAAGGTGACTGTAAAATATGTGGTTTAGGTAAAAGAATTGCATATTTTGAGTTTTAATATTTGGGATATGTCATTAGGCTACAGATCTGGCAACCCTGGCTCTGCAAAGCTGACTTCCAAACAAACAAAACTGTAACTCACTCCCATACGGTTGTCACTTCTGAAACTTTACAGTGTACATGGCCTATGAAAGTAAAAGAGATGCATTTCCCATAAAAATAAATACACTTATTTCATGCTAAGTTTACTTACTTGTACTTTAAAGTCTATATATTATTCAAAGATCATACAGTCCTCATCAAAAGTGACATTAAAACACATTTTAGACTTAATATTAAGAAAAGTGCATTGTGCACAAGTAATATGCCAAGTACAGTTTAAGTCTCGAGTTAAGTCTCAAAGTTATCGGTCAGTAAATATGTTAATATATTTGAATAAATGTATTTACAAATTTTTTTTTTTTTATTATGGATGCCATTCCTATTTGACTTTAAAGTTAAAGATTCTGATTACATACTGGTTGAACAAGGAGTGAGTATGAACTGATATATTTTGGGAAGCGGTGAGCAGACCTGCCTGTAAGGGAATATTGTTCCCGGAGGGGATGTGCTGCTTTTGTCCTTAATGAAAAACATTTCTCAACCAATTTATGGAATGAATACGTGCAGAGCTTTTTTGAAACCCATTTTTTAAATGTATTTACTCCGAGTCTGTTGTTTTCTTACTGGAGTTTGAAAAAAGGTTTTACAGAGACATTTTACACGTGTACCGCCGTGAGCAACAATCTTAAAGAGAAAAGTGGGCCACCCAGGGATCTGTGTGGAGATTCAGCATTAAAATGTAAGACCATTGAACTGGTGTGAGCTTGTTAAATTGTGTGATTGTGACAAGGTCTTGTTAGATGTAGCTTGTCTAAAATGATGACTGTGAAATATCACTACTTGAAAAAAGCATTTGAACCATTACTTTAACCAAACCTGCATGTTGATAAAGTCATGCACGTCTTTAAATGAGTTAGTGTCTTAAAAATATAAATTTTCATGATGTCAGCCATGAATTTATATTTCTAGCTAATACGAGTTTATTTCTCTTGTGGAACACTAGAGATGAACAAAAAGTGCCCCTCAAAAGCCTGACGATCATATTTGAGACTCACATTTCAACAATAAAATTAATAATTAATTATGCATAATCAAGTAATGGGATGAGCTTTTTAGCAAAGTTTTTATCTTGTTAATAAATTTGAGGAGGATTTGCATATCATCTATGAGACAGTAGACTTCAGGGTTAAAATTACAAGCAAAAGCATCAGCATTGGGTTTTAAAAAAACATGCGGATAAATAATGATGACAGAACTGTCATTACTAGGTGAATTATTCCATTTACCATGGTCATTCCAGATTGCATAAGTTCTTATTTTACAACCCTTGTAGATTGTATTTATGGTTTTGTGCTTTTAATATATAGGACAGTCAAGGGAGGGAGTAACTATGGGAATATAGTGGGGGAGATGTATTGGCACATAATGCAGTCTGGACTCACATCATCAAAAACTGAGCACATGCTTTACCTGCCATGCCACGGCTCCTTAAATGTGTTTTTCAGATCATTGTTCTTCTTCATGACCCAGTTGGCACAGGCGCACTGCCTGACACAATGACATTCTCCTAAAGTTTCCTGGAGCAGCACAAGAACATCCCTGAATACTCCCAACACCACATGTCAAGCCCGGGATGAGGCTCTTCAGCTGGAATGCTGTGTTTTGTTTTTGTGGGACATTTATTATTGATACTGACACTTTAAACTTGTGTTTCGGCTCATTTTGTTCCAGTGCACCAATGGCTGTTTGGATCCTCCAGGTGGTCTTTGATAAAATTGAGATGGGAGTCAATGTTATTGTTGGAGACCAGTGATTATTCAGCAATGCAAGTCTATCTTGTTCCTTTTCAGTAAATTTATGAATTAGTGATGGAGACTGTGACCAAAAAGATTTGTTTATTGACTCTTTCACCAGTAGGGGGCAAATGAATACCTGAAAGCCAATGAAAGTCAATGCCAGTCACGTTTGAAGACACTTGTCAGCTTCACCAAGTTCTTTCGTACTTCTTGCTTTGAGGTTTTGCAGTGATTTAACATTGGAAGGTCTCTGAGGAACCCTTACAGAGGTGTTAAATTTGCTCCATTTGTTTGCTTTTCTATGGATTTATGGAGGTCAAAGTTGTTAGCGGGGGTTTTGTAACCAAGTTGCATCCAGAAGAGTGTCAACCCCCAAATGTCTTTTCATCAGAGATTTATAAATGCACTCCTATAAACCCACAAACTCTCAAAGTATCCCATGCGGTTTAATAGTTTTTCCAACAAATACAGAATGCTACATCCTTGCATTCAATAAAAAAATAGGCTACAAGTTGATGTACATTACAGAGATTTGAGATTTTTCCTTCGTTTTCCATCACTAAGATGAAGGTCACCCCATATTCTAGATCAAATTTGTGCTATACACTTAGCAAACTTTCTCTCATGATCCAACTCAATGTGTATGTGTCAGAGTCTTAGCTGTGCATTAGCATGCATATGCAATGACGCATGGCCCTCTTCATGTTAGACAGATGATTCATACTTATTTCTGCTGTATTTTGTCAACGCCTGGATGGTTTAAATCCATTTCCCTTAGAGCCTCGGAGTAAATCTGCTGAACTTTCAGACGTACAGAGTGTGAAAAGAATTAATGTCAAAGAGAATTGAAACATAAAACTAATCCTGACAGCTACAGACTTACGACACAATGGCGGATTCATTTTATCCCGTACAAAAGCCCACTCAAATCTGGAAATATGCTTTCTCTCACTCTCCATTGGTCTGAGGACTTGCATTGTCTTTAATGCAACGTTTAGAACTTCATCTTCCATGAATTTAACCACTAACAGAAGTTAAGCCAGCATGAAATGGTCAGTTTTACTTTCATAATATAGATTTAAATGCATATTTTAAAGTCATTTTAAACACTTTTCACCATCCATTAATGTGGAGAAAGTGATTTAAGATTGTGACTTCCTTGTTTCAGATGTTTTGATATATGTATAAAATGCATTTCTCTTTCGTCTTTGGTTGTAGGGTCATCCTGGATCACTGAAGGTGCTGATTGAAGTGGATGGAGAGCAACTGCTACTTGCTTTGCAAAAAAATGAGTAAGTCCTTCATTAATCTGTCACATTACCAAATGTGTACCATAGTACAATGATGGGAACAGAAGGTACTATCATGGTACTTTGATTATATTATGGCAGGGGTTTTCAATCTTTTAAATGCCACAGACCCCCAAATATAATCATCCTCTTATGAAGGACCCCATTATATAATTAAAACAATTATGTTATAAATATTTTATATATACTGTATAAATAGGCTATATTTATTTATTTTTTCTATTACATTATGTTTTCCAACCCCCTGTAGTACTGTACTGTTAGAATTAATTTATTTAGTGATTCACTTATTTAAAAGTTTTGCTTTATTAGTTATTAATTTTCACAGGCTTCTTAGCAATCCTGTGCAGATACCACAGTATATACATGGTCGCTTAAAGAATACCAAAGAATATATTTTGTACCCATACTTTCTTTCATTCTTATCTGAATTCATTCATAGGTATAAGTGCATGGTATCTGTGTTGGCAGTTCCTTTTGTATGACAGAAAATGGCATCACAATTTTATCATAGTTGCAACACTATACAATTAATATGTGATCACTTTAAAAACAGAATCTGAATCTTTCTGCCATTTTATTATTATTTTTATTACAGTTCTGGCTAACACTAAATTGCAACTTTATTGTACTCCCTTTTCTTTCTTTCTTTCTTTCTTTCTTTCTTTCTTTTTTTTGTGGTAGTTTTGGGGTTTTATCAAAGTTTTGACGATCGACCTAGAACATGCATGAATGTTGCAGCAATATATGCATGAGCATAAATGAAAGTAAACTTTTGCCATTTAAATATGACAAACTATGGGGCCACCGTTTGTTGAAACACTTATTTAGTGTATATTTAACAGGCTTGTCAGTTCTTGCATCATTGTGTTGCTCAGAATAACATACCAGAGAAGCTATTAGTTTAGTCCGTATTTTTAGTTTGGTCTTTGATTCCCACATAAGGCACTGTATATCTCCATCTGCCTTGTAAGAATCCATGTATTTTTGCTTTAAGTGTAAGACCAGTGTGAAGCGGTCAATCAGGTCGATGTAATGAAGCTCTTGTCAAACGAACCCTTGCCAGCTCTGTTTGTGAATGCAAATGAACATTCGGCTTGACAGCTTCATGCCAGAGGCGACAAAACACCACAAGAGTCTAATTACCAAATCTACCGATCCCCATGCTCTTCATTTGACATGCAGCATATCATCCAGAGAGCGAGACGGTGGGAGTGTAGGTGTAGTTAATAACGTAACTGAGGTCTGAGAACTCACCTCTGAATTTATTTAGGTTGACACTAATCTTCATGGTGAGAGTGATTGAAAACCCTTCTCTGTATGAGCATGTGCGAATGTGAACCAAAGCTTGAAGAGGAAAAAAGAAAGATTCAGAGACTGCGGCATATTTAAAGTTGCAGGGGGCGAAATTATATGGTGTCTGTATAATTATATGTGTATACAAGTGACCTTGAAGTTACACACTACATGCACAGTGCTGTTAAATACGGCCCAGATCTTGTTTTCATATATGAGACAGGACACAATAATTGGGTTTTCAGTTCTTGGCCACCGTGACTCCAAAGTATACATTGTACAAAATCTGAGTCCACTTTTTAGTCATTTGATGTAATCAGATATACTTGTTCAGACATTGTATCAATATCTGTCATGTTAAAGATGATTTCAGTAATGGTCATCATGGAAAAAGACTGCATTATTGGATAAGAAGTGCCAGAAAAAAAAGACCAGAAAAGAAAGTGCCAGAAAAAAAACTGTAATGTTATGAAATAATATTGTTACAATTTAAAATAACTGTTTTCTATGTGAATACATTGTGAAATGTAATTTATTCTTGTGATCAAAGCTGATTTTCTGCTCAAGAAACATATATATATATATATATATATATATATATATATTTTTTTTTTTTTTATCAATGTTGCGTAGCTCCATATTTTTGTGGAAATTGTGATGCATTTTATTTTTCAGCATTATTTCATGAATAGAAAGTTCAACAACATTTATTTGAAATAGAAATCTTTTGTAACATTATAAATGTCTTTATTGTCATATTCATAAGCATATTCATTTCTTTAAAAACGTTTTGAACAGTATTATATACAAATATGATTTATAGACAGAAAACCAGTATTGCCATAAAGCCTGTTTTCCACAAAACATCAGTGTTATTGTGATGTTTGGCTGAAGTTGTGGTGGTCAGACAGTGTTGTGTGGATATTAAATCCAGCATTTGTTATACTGTATAAGGAAGAGAGCGAGGGAGAGAGATCTCGTGTGAGTCTCCTGCTCCACTGAAGCTGATGAATTCCAGTTGTTGAAACTGGATGAAGCAAAGCGGAGCAGAAAAAACATTCGTCAAATGAAATTATCAAAATTGAAAGCTCAGATTTGTTTTTCATACTCTCGTATTTCAGCACAAGAAGTTCAAAACGTTGTGGGTGGTGCTCAGCACACTGATTTACAGGGTCAAAGATTTCAGTTCTTTCTTAAGCAGCAGTGAGGCACATATGATGACCGCCGGTTTATGTTTCTTATTTTCCTTCTCTTTTAGTCTAGGAATGCTTGATCGCAGTTTAGTCACTGTAAGACTATGACCTAGACAAAGCAGTAGATGTTCACTAAAACAGATTATGCATGTTTTCTGTAGGAGAGTCCTGTATTAAGTTAGAAACAGTCTCAATAGTATATTATATTTAAGGTTCACCCAAAAAATTATATTCTGTTATTTAGTCACCCTTAAGTTGTTCCAAATCTGTATGAGATTCTTCTGCTGAACACATAAGAAGATATTTTAAAGAGCTGCTGGTAGCCATTGACTTCCATATTAATAATACTGTTGAAGTCAATGGCTGCCGCAACTGTTTGCTTACCAACATTCTTCCATTGATTTTGAATCTATAGTATTTTCGCCATTTTTTTCAACTCTTCAACTCTTCTCTTATGTTCAACTGAATAATGAAACTCAATAAAAGTAAATGATGACAACATTTTCTTTTTTGGGTGAACTATGCCTTTTAATGGAAGACAGTAACAAGACATATAAATCTGTATTATAGTGTTAGAAATCTCTCTATGAGCTCCTCAAACTCAGTTCGTCTTGATAAGAACATGAATTGAATTAAATCTTCTCGATTTTATTCAAAGCCCCTAATTAAGTTGTATGAGTACATTTAATTTCTGTGAATAACCTGACCTGGAATTGGACTTAAAATTGGATCTTTTTTATTCTTCAAAGAACAGAACGAAGTACATTATTCATCTGCCTAGTCAAATACAAAAGTATAATTTTGCGAACAGTGGGGTGGCATTGCTCGTGTAGTTTCTGAGATTGTAGGGAGAATTGAATTGTAGGGTGTGTTATGGTGTTGCACTTACTAGGGCACAATGGTATGTTAAGTATGTTAGTGTACAGGTTTAGTGCAATTATTATTCTGCATACTCAAGTCACAATCTTAATTGGACCTGTAGTATTTAATTTAAGCGAAACAAAAGCCTCCGGAAGTGTTTTCTGGACCTTTCCCATGCTAACGTGATGGGCGTGCATGTGAGATAAAGACACAGGAGTGGGAAAGGAGACAATCTCACTGCAGAGCCTCTCATGAGCGCTGGAGACGTGTTATTATCAGAGACACGACCTCTCCGCGTGTCAGACAGCAGAACAAGAGCAACACAGCACCTTCTCGCATTATCATGAAGCGATAAACCCGAGCGGGTGATGAATACACACTCCAGCAAAGTGTTTCAGATGAAACACAGAGGCTGATTCAGAGGAACATTAGAAGGGGAGATAAGATTTGCATGCAACTTAATCCTATAGTCTAAGCAAACCACTTCTCAAATTGTGTGAAAGTTTGTGTGTTTACTAATGAGTAAATACTCACTGTTACTTTAATCCAGCAATGGCATTTCTATTATAATCACACAAACACGTTCATCTGCACAGACTGAAAAATGCTTATAGCAGCGCATCCACAGAGACACACAGATTCATCTGGAAAAGAGTTTCAGCATAACTGGAGCTGTAATGTGATGAGCATAGAGGAGAAGAGGCCCTGATTCATGATCCAAAAAATATCTGTGTCAAATAACAGTCAACTGAGAGCGTATCACAAAAGAGACCTGAGTCAACTTTTAATTTAGTGCAGTGTCAACTCAAGGAGAACTGAATTATTTTGCGATAAATTCAGTTTAGAGTCAACTAAAAAAGTGCAAGTTTGGTTACTTTAATCAAAACTTATTGCTCATGAATGTTTCGATGGGACTTCAACCTTGATATCTGAGCTCAGCTTCATGCGATGCTGAATGTTTATCATGTCGCAATTGAAACTGCAATCTGATTTTCTGACCAACTCGTGCACAGATGAAAGCATTAGGCACTCGAAGAATAATAATGAGAAATTTCTGAAGAAATGAGCACAGAGCTGGAAAGACGAGAGAGCAGCAGCACAATGAGGTTCGAGTCATGAAAGAGAACGAGAGATGAGCCACAGAGTGTGTTTGAGAGTGTGACATCCATACAAAAGACAAGAAAATGATGCCTAAGAGAATGAAGACTGAGACAAACACACCACTCCTCCTCGATCTGCATCTGGAGGGTTTATGTGATGTTTTCTGGGTTTCCACTCTAATTAATTTGTAATGTCGAGGAGCCGGTTCCCTGTGATAATGACCGCTGTAAGCCAGCAGTTATGAGACTCAGCACTTCTTCAGGTCTTGTTTTTCTGCACTAATGAAGAGCTGGAATCAGGGAGCTGCATCATTTGCTAACAATGGTACATGCACAAAAGACTGTATTACCATAATCACTTGCCTGTAATAAAGTAACACTTTTGGATGTTCAAAAATGTGAAAAAAGATGAATTATTATAATAATAAATTATTATTAATACATAAATATAATGTAAATATTATCAAATATTAATTCATGTAATAATAATCATGCACATAATATATAATCTCACACACACAATTTTTAGGCTATTGACAAAAAATACATAATATGTATATATATGCATGTGTATATGTTATGTTATGCATATTTTATTCTAGGCCTAGACTTTTATATTTGATTTAAAAGGAACAGCTGTAGTTGTTCAAAACTGAGTTAATTGATGTGGTGTGTGTGTCTTTAGTTGCATTTTCTTCTTTTATTTAGTACTAAATGTGCTGCCAGAATTACAGATGTGCAGAATTGTTCTTTTGATTATAGATTTCATTTTAAAGCATTAAATTACTTGCACAGAATGACATTAAGGCATTACTCATGTAAGCTGGCTGTTTTACAGTTTTCATCAACATTTCTCCATATTTTATGTTCTGTACAGTGACTTCATGCTTTTACTGACCAGCTCGTGTTCTTTGTCCTTATAAGGTGGACGTATGAACCAGACGAATCAAAAGATGGATTCTGGGAGTTGAAATGGAGCCATTTGCATTGTTCTGTATAATGAGTCATCAGTGTAATAGAGAGAAATATTAGCCCTGCTCAAAGCTTAGTGATCTGCTCATGTTTGGTGTGAGTGAGGGGATTCAGAAAAACACTGGCCATAAATAGCTCTTCTTGCACATGCAATTGGATTTTGCATTAGTTTAATAAAAAAAAGTCTTCATGACTTACAGGTCCTTCTCAAAAAATTAGCATATTGTGATAAAGTTCATTATTTTCCATAATGTAATGATACAAATTAAACTTTCATATATTTTAGATTCATTGCACACCAACTGAAATATTTCAGGTCTTTTATTGTTTTAATACTGATGATTTTGGCATACAGCTCATGAAAACCCAAAATTCCTATCTCAAAAAATTAGCATATCATGAAAAGGTTCTCTAAACGAGCTATTAACCTAATCATCTGAATCAACTAATTAACTCTAAACACCTGCAAAAGATTCCTGAGGCTTTTAAAAACTCCCAGCCTGGTTCATTACTCAGAAACTGCAATCATGGGTAAGACTGCTGACCAGACTGCTGTCCAGAAGGCCATCATTGACACTCTCAAGCAAGAGGGTAAGACACAGAAAGAAATTTCTGAACGAACAGACTGTTCCCAGAGTGCTGTATCAAGGCACCTCAGTGGGAAGTCTGTGGGAAGGAAAAAGTGTGGCAAAAAATGCTGCACAACGAGAAGAGGTGACCGGACCCTGAGGAAGATTGTGGAGAAGGACCAATTCCAGACCTTGGGGGACCTGCGGAAGCAGTGGACTGAGTCTGGAGTAGAAACATCCAGAGCCACCGTGCACAGGCGTGTGCAGGAAATGGGCTACAGGTGCCGCATTCCCCAGGTCAAGCCACTTTGGGCTACAGAGAAGCAGCACTGGACTGTTGCTCAGTGGTCCAAAGTACTTTTTTCGGATGAAAGCAAATTTTGCATGTCATTCGGAAATCAAGGTGCCAGAGTCTGGAGGAAGACTGGGGAGAAGGAAATGCCAAAATGCCTGAAGTCCAGTGTAAAGTACCCACAGTCAGTGATGGTCTGGGGTGCCATGTCATCTGCTGGTGTTGTTCCACTGTGTTTTATCAAGGGCAGGGTCAATGCAGCTAGCTATCAGGAGATTTTGGAGCACTTCATGCTTCCATCTGCTGAAAAGCTTTATGGAGATGAAGATTTCGTTTTTCAGCACGACCTGGCACCTGCTCACAGTGCCAAAACCACTGGTAAATGGTTTACTGACCATGGTATTACTGTGCTCAATTGGCCTGCCAACTCTCCTGACCTGAACCCCATAGAGAATCTGTGGGATATTGTGAAGTGAAAGTTGAGAGACACAAGACCCAACACTCTGGATGAGCTTAAGGCCGCTATCGAAGCATCCTGGGCCTCCATAACACCTCAGCAGTGCCACAGGCTGATTGCCTCCATGCCACGCCGCATTGAAGCAGTCATATCTGCAAAAGGATTCCCCACCAAGTATTGAGTGCATAACTGAACATAATTATTTGAAGGTTGACTTTTTTTGTATTAAAAACACTTTTCTTTTATTGGTCGGATGAAATATGCTAATGTTTTGAGACAGGCATTTTGGGTTTTCATAAGCTGTCTGCCAAAATCATCAGTATTAAAACAATAAAAGAACTGAAATATTTCAGTTGGTGTGCAATGAATCTAAAATATATGAAAGTTTAATTTTTATCATTACATTATGCAAAATAATGAACTTTATCACAATATGCTAATTTTTTAAGAAGGACCTGTATGTTAAGCAGTGTTTGATCTTCTACATGACGGAAGTATACAGATGTTCCTCATCTAATGACGAAAAAAGAGTTACAGCAAAAGACAAGACTTTCAGTGTACAGTGACTTAAATCTGTGTGTGTGTGTGTTTGTACAATTATTATTATTATTATTATTATTAATTAATATTATGTTTGTATATATAATTATGTATTTTTTATTTATTAAATAATATTTAAAGATTACTAAACTGATAAATAAAATCCCATTGCTCCAAGGTAAAAAAAATAAAAATAAAAAAGTATTAGTTATGCTAAAATAAACAAGATAGCACTTTATTTATTTATTTATTTTATAACGTTTTGAAATATCATGAGGGAAAATGATTAACTTGGTTGTGAATTATTGCTTTTTAAATTTTTACCAAAAACTTTTGCATCTTTTTTTCATCTTGTCTAAATTACATTGCATTGTATGTTACGAATATTGTCAGCCCTTTGATGAATTGCTTTTGTTCCTCTTTTTAAGTCTCTCTGGCTAAAAGTGTGTGTAAAGTTCCGTCTGTTACACTAAACACATTTTCATCTAAATCTGTCTATTTTTATTTGCTTGTGTCTTTATATTTATTTGTGTAGATGTATGAGTGTGTGTGCGTTGTTTTCCTCACTCGCTCGTCTCACATCCTGTCTGCTCTCTGATACGCAGCCTGACCTCAGACGGAGAATCCTGTGGCTCAGCAGAGTCTCTTGACCTTTGACCTTTGACCTCAGTGCAGCGGCCCGTCGGTCTGACAGCCTGTGCTGAATAAGCGGTCTGTTTTGGCCGGTCTGGAGGGGTTGCAGATTACAAAAAACACCAAGCAAACAAAACCTCTTGCTTCCTTCCCATTTGACCGGCGTTCAGTCCTGAAGATCTGCTGAGGAAACCGAACCCTGCTTTAGTGCTTTTCCTTTTGTTTGCTGATTTCAGGGTGTTTGGTTTGAGGCGGCAGGTTGCTGTTGAGCAGCTCGGCTC
Source organism: Carassius carassius (assembly GCF_963082965.1). Taxonomy (NCBI): domain Eukaryota; kingdom Metazoa; phylum Chordata; class Actinopteri; order Cypriniformes; family Cyprinidae; genus Carassius; species Carassius carassius. The sequence goes on from NC_081794.1 coordinate 27,373,244, forward strand.
TTTAAAGCACAATAAAAGAGGAGCAGAGGCTTGTGGGAGTCTTTCCCTCACGCTCATGCAGAAAGCAGATGTTGAGTCGTGCGGTGCTGAGCACGAGTCTGGGGTTTGGCTTCAGACGGACGGGTGTGAGAGTTCCCTACGGGGACGCCGATGAAAGCTGAACGAACTGACACTAGAGCTGCAGGAAGTACTGCATGTGTATGGCTGGGAAAGACAGCAGGAGTGTTTGTGAGGAATCACTGAGACCGGAGGAACTTAAACTGATCTGAAAACACATGTAGAGGTGGTATTGATTGATGATTTTGCATTGGAGTAAAGCTCAAATAATCTGTGTGTGTGTGTGTGTGTGTGTGTGTGTGTGTGTGTGTGTGTGTGTGTGTGTGTGTGTGTGTGTGTGTTTAACGGAAGCAATGGGAGGTATTATTATTATTTTATACAAATAATTATAAATTTATTTAGTAGTATATAATATAATAATAAAATAATAGAAATATTTTAGATTTAAATAGGTTATATTAAATATAATAATGAAATATTGAACTATACATAAATTATAGAAAGAGAAATGCATGCATACATACACGTGTGTGTATATTGGTGAATTATTTTTATTATTTTACTTATTATTTATTTTTATTATTTTTACAGTCATACAGTTATTCAGTTACTAGTATTGTTGTATTCATAATTATTTACGGTATATAATTTCATTATATCTATCTATCTATCTATCTATAAATTGCATGTTTTATGTATATAGAAAATATATCAACTATCAAAATATGTTATATAATTAGTTTTATATTTTGTTTATGCATATAATTATATCTAATATTATTTTCACAGTCATACAATTATTTGTACTATTATATTTGTATATATTGTCATTCTGTGCAAAACATAAATTGATTAATACATTGAAACACTTTTGCATACTGAGAAATTAAGCCCAATTGGCCCAGGCTATAGAAAATAAATAATTAAAATTCAATTCAATTCAATTCAAGTTTAGTTGCATAGCGCTTTTTACAATACAAATCATTAAAAAGCAACTTTACAGAAAATTACGTTTCTACAATATTTAGTAGTAGCTTATAAATAAAATCTATTAGTTATGATAAAAAAATAATTGAAATAAACTGACATGCATCTATTTATGTATTTTTTGTTTAGTTTGTTTTTATTGTTATTTCCGTTTGGTGTTTAGTAAATAAAGAAGCAGAAGAGTAAATAAAGAGGTCACCTGGGTGTTCAATTTATTTAGAAACCGTTCTTTTATGCATTCATCTGCTGTATCAGGATAATACTGAGGCTGAAGGTTTGAAGTTATTAGTTCCAGTGCAGAGTTTTTATGAAGATGCTGTGATTCATACGCGTTTGCATTTGTAGAAAAATTGGTAATTTAGACATAACCACATACTCCTTCAGTGCAAATGAAATGTGTTTTGAGAGCTAGAGTGAAGGACACTCGAATGCTTCCGGACACGATGCATTGTTCATTTGGCATCAGGTGAATTATGAGGACAAAACACTATTTTTCCAGCCGAAGTGAAGGACTCGTCTAGACAGAGCTCTATTGGGGTTTCCAGGAATCAAGGTTCAGCATGACACACAACCAACTGGACGTCATGGAGTAAACCCAACAAGTAAAACTATTCCAGATTTGACTTGCATGCTGAGAGAATGGCAGATAATTTTTGCATAAGCAGAACACAGTGTCATTAAAATAATGTTTTCAAATAAGAACTAATTCATCCCAAAAGACAAGATTCTGCCATCATTTACTCACCCTCATGTCTTTCTCTCTACTAGTTTTGTGAAAAATCCAGTTAGTTTTTATATGTACTAGCCTATATCTTTTCTATTATATGATTCAACTGAAGAAAGAAAGTCTGAATGACATGAAAGTGAATAATTGATGTCTTAAACTTCCCTTTTTGCTAAATGTTTCTTTCTACACTGAAAAAAATAAAAAATAAATTAACTCAGAAATTGCTAGTAAATTTCTGATTACATTTTTATTGCTATATACTTTATAATTACTAATAATAATATTGACAAGTGTTTCAGTGAATTAAACATAATATTTTGATACATCATCTGTCCATATAATATAATTAATGTAAATACATACATTTTTTATTTTATTGATTTTTATATTTATATTAATATGCTGTTCAAATGAATCAGTAAATAAACTATTCCCACATGCTTGTGACTTGGCTCACGGAGCAGGATTGTTTTCATATATCATATTCTTGCTACTTTTAGCAGATGTGAGGCCGTTTGAAAGCTAGGCCATCCAAATGCTTTGTCAAACAGACGTAATGAACACGCCGAGGCCCGAAGGGAGAACAACAGTGGGTCCAAAATACAAGACGGAGATGAAAGATCTTCCAGGATCTGGTGTGATGGATTGGGACTAAGGTGCATCACAGGGGTTTAGGCCTTGGCTTGACATCCAGGCTAATTTGGTACCTTTGGCCATGACTTCACAAGCTCCCCCGCTACCAAAAATCTAAGTTGGACTCATAAAAAAGGCTTTTTGATTTCTATTTTATGTGATGCTCATTGCGCAAGCGTGAGAGAAGCAAATCCACTTCTGAAATGAGTTTGAAGTGTTAGCATCTGTGGGAAACCATCCAGGAGCTGTTGACCAGGCAAATTTAGGTGATACATTTGCGTGTGCTTACGAAAAACCTTTGATTTGTTATTTTTGATTGTTAACGAGTTACTCTGAGATCATTTACCAGAGAATTTCAACACGAATGACACACACTAGCCTCATAATAACCTCTTGATTTATGATTTTATTTCTGATTAGATTTTTTTCTGACTTCTCTAAGAGTGTGTGGAAAAATGGTGATGCAGTGTGATTTAAGGAAACGTACACGCCCAGACTCTTAATGTTTGTGTTCGCGATGACAGATGTGTTAATGCGGCCAGATGTGCCCAAAGATCCCTCACTTCAGAGGAGAGTTTGTGTTTTGTATGTTCTTGTTGTGGGATTTGGGTTTCATGAAGAGATGTACAACAACTGCAAATGGAGAAATACATCATTGATAAATATCATATTTTAAATTTCATATGCATAAGAACAAAAAAAATCTGAAATGAGGTATCAATTGTTTCTCCTAGACAGCAATGAGATTAAATGGTCAGACCTCAGAACGTTCTGGCAAGGTTTCTACAAGTAGAAATTGTTTGTTCAAAGTTATCTGGTCTTTAATAATGTTTTTAAATGTTCACACAAAAATGTTATTAATACATAGTTTATGGAACCTTTTTTCCCAATTGTTTAAGTTGGACATTCGTGTAACATTATTAAATGTAACTGCTTATTTTAGAATGTTCAAAAAAAAGTAACAATGTTGGCAAAACAAGTGGAATGAATAATTGGATTAAAAATATCTAAAAACAGGACATTTTGAAAGGGAGCATTCAAGAATAAAGTTTTCATACCTTACCGTAAAAAAAAGAAAATATCTGAGAAACAATTCAAGGATATAAATCTATTTTATCTTACCATTTAATTGCCTTGTGGGTGTTGATTTAGTCAATTAAACAAAAATAAATTTAATTGCATAAAACCCTTTAATTTGAACATGAGTGCATTTTTAGGTTTTCTGACAAAACTTATTTTTACAGTATTGAGGCTTTTTTTTTTTTACATAATTGAGATCTCTAATTAGTCGTAAACTGTGAAAATCAGTGTCCAAGCTATGCATGTGGGTGTATTTCAAATATGTTTATCAAGGATACATTCATAAATCACCAAAATTATTAAATAAATATGAAGAAATTCCATTTAAAATAATATCTGAAATGCAACCCACAAATTCCCACAACAACAAGACAAGATAGAGATAAGGAAATTTACAGAAAATCTGATATTTACAGCTGTAATATTTCCTAACTTGTGCTTGTTTAAATTAAAGCCAGAAAAAAATATTGACCAGTTATTTTACTTCTGGTTGATCAGTTGTTGCTTTGAGTCATTGGGCCCTATCATACACCCGGCACAATGCGACGCAATGCGCAGCGCAAGTGTGTTTGGCAGTCCGGCGCTACATCATTTAATTAGCAAATGCATTTGCGCCCATTTGTGCGCCCATAGGCGTGCTGGTCTAAAAAAGAGGTGTGTTCAGGCGCATTGTTGGCGCATTGCTATTTTAAGGAGCTGAAAATAGACTGCGCCATAGACCAACACAAAAAAGTCTGAAAAAAAAAAGTCTTAAAGTCTGGCGCAATGTTTTTTCTTTGTTATTTAAAGAGTGTGTTAGTATAGGGGGGTCCACACTACTCATACACGCTGTGCTTATTAAACACAGGGACGCACAGCAGCACACAAACAATGCAAATATTAAACATTAAAGGATTGCAATGCATAGAAATTTTTTGTAGGCTAATTAAATATAAAAATGCCTACATGTCATAATGGATAGTCATCGCATGTATCAGAATAAGGCTATCTATTTGCTTGCACACGAGCAGCTCCTTTTCATCTCGTAGCGCGTCTTTGCATTTGCCAAATTCAGCCTTGTAAATAGCAATTCTGTCACGGCACGCGCACAACTGTCTCTTAAAGGGAATGGAAGATGAGACTTTGATTGGTTTATTGCACGTTACACCCAAAAAACACCCGTTACTGATTAAGAGGATAGGGGCAACCCGTTTAGACAATGCGCCCAGGTGCACCAACCATTTTTCCGCAGTTGAAATAGCAAATGTGGATTTGGACACGCCCTGAGTGCACCTGCGCTGTGTGCTTTACACTTTGCGTTTAGAGGGTTTTGTTGTGAGCTTTTGCCCTTGTGTGTTGAAATAACTCATGTGACATCTTGAGCCCTGACCTCTTGCCCCCCCTCTGGTGAGTTTCCTCTCAGTTCAGTCACAGCTTTTTCTGTGACCTAGTCTCCTGCGCCTGCCTTCGTTCCAGCTCATGTTGGAATAGTTTGTCCGGTCCAAGGGTGTAACGCTCCTCGTTAGCTAAAGCTTAAGAGCTGGGTGCAGTCTCTGTCCTGCCATGGGATGTCATTACATCAGCCTCAGAATATTTCCATGGATCATTGCATTCTTAGTCAACAGTTCTCCCATCACACCAGTGATGTTTAATGTATTCCTGTGAGTCGTTTAGAAATTAGATACTAGGTTCTGACCTTGTTATGCTTGAGCACTCACCCTGCTGATGACAAAACTGACTTTTTATTAACTCTTTCCCCACCAGCGTTTTTTGTTTTTTTTTTGTGAAAAGTTGCCAGCCACTGCCAGAATTTTTTTACATTTCCACAAAATTGTCATGGCCCAGATTATTTTGTTGTATGAATATCCCTGAATAAGAAACGTCAAAGGAAAGAACAAAGCCTCTATTTTCTAGCTTTTATTCTAGCTCCATGCATTCTTGTTTTATTAACACTTACATTTGCGCAAGTTTAATAAAAAAAAACTAAGTTTTGAACAAAAATGATCAAAACGATGAAGTGGAATGATTCTATCAACACCACCAAAGTTTCTAGGATCTAGGAGTTTGACTCCTAACCCTAGGGTTGTTGGTTCGAGTCTCAGGCTTAAGTGCCCTTGAGCAAGGCACTGAACCCCAAACTGCTCCCTGGGCGCCGCAGCATAAATGGCTGCCCACTGCTCTGGTGTGTGTGTGTTCACAGTGTGTGTTCGCTGTGTGTGTGCACTTTGGATGGGATAAATGCAGAGCACAAATTCTGAGTATGGGTCACCATACTTGGCTGAATGTCACTTCTCTTTCTGTTTATTGTTTGATGATCACGTTATTTTACATATGCATCTGCTTACTTTCGTGGTCACTTGTTTTTGCTTCTTCTTCACTGTGTTTTGATGCAGAGATTCAGTACTCTTTCAGAAGATCTGTAATGGCGCCTCCTACCGTGTAAGAGTGCAAACGCGGAAACCCAGAAAATTCAGTCTATAGAGAGTTGTTTCATAAATGAGGGAAAATTCCATTAATGGTGGGGAAAGAGTTAAACTGATTTAGAAAACATCTAAAACAGGTTACATCAGTTAAAGGTATAGTTCACCCAAAAATGGAATATCTGTCATCATTTATGCAAAAGAACACAAAAGAGGCTATTTTGATGAATGTTGGTAACCAAACAGTTGATGGTAGCCTTTGACTTGCATTGTATTTTTGTCCATAAGTCAATGGTGACCATAAAGCCTTTGGTTACCAACATTCTTCAAAATATCTTCTTTTGTGTTCAACTGAAGGCAGAAATTCATACAGGTTTGAAGGAGGAAATATCAGAATTTACAATTGTGCGTGAACTATCCCTTTAAGCCAAAAGTTTGATCTGGTTTGTTGTCCATGGTTTTTGACATGTACTGGACCCAGAACATTCTTTTAAAGCTTATAAGTTCTTAAAATAGATTTTCTATAATAGCTGAAGTGCATTTGGCAATGTAATGTCTGTCGTGTCCAGAGAGAAGAATATTTTACCTTAAATAATCGGGTTTGGTATGAGTGTCGGTTTCTCTTTTATGGTCCTTTGGCTGATGATTTTCCATCAGTTCCAGAGCAGATGTTTGATTCAGGAGTCAAAATGATCTCAGTGGACTTCACACTGTGCAAGTCAATATATTCGATCACTTTTACATTTGCTGTGGAAAATTAATGTGCTTCTCATCAGAGCAAATGCACCTTTTCACTATTTTTTTTTTGTGGTTTTTGGGTCGTGGCTGTGTGGTTTCTAAAGTGTTCTGTATAGTTGTAGTGCACTGCTATGCAGTTGGTATGCTATTCTGAAAGGGGGCCAGGGTGTTGCTTTGCAGTTGCTAAAGCGCACTAAGTAGTTTTGTTGCTAGGGTGATCTGGTTGGTTGCCGGGGTGTTGCTATGCAGTTGCTAAAGCGTAATAAGTAGTTTTGTTGCCAGGGTGATCTGGTTGGTTGCCAGGGTGTTGCTATGCAGTTGCTAAAGCGTTCTGAGTAGTTTTGTTGCTAGGGTGATCTGGTTGGTTGTCAGGGTGTTGCTATGCAGTTGCTATAGTGTACTGAGTAGTTTTGTTGCCATGGTGATCTGGTTGGTTGCCAGGGTGTTGCTATGCAGTTTCTAAAGCGTTCTTAGTAGTTTTGTTGCTAGGGTGATCTGGTTGATTGCCAGGGTGTTGCTATGCAGTTGCTAAAGCGTACTGAGTAGTTTTGTTGCTAGGGTGATCTGGTTGGTTGCCAGGGTGTTGCTATAAAGTTCCTAAAGCGTTCTGAGTAGTTTTTTTTGCTAGGGTGACCTGCTTGTTTGCTATGCAGTTGCTAAAGCATTCTTAGTAGTTTTGTTGCTAGGGTGATCTGGTTGTTTGCCAGGGTGTTGCTATGGAGTTGCTAAAGCGTACTGAGTAGTTTTATTGCTAGGGTGATCTGGTTGGTAGCCAGGGTGTTGCTATGCAGTTGCTAAAGCGTTCTGAGTAGTTTTGTTGCTAGGGTGACCTGGTTGGTTGCCAGGTCGTTGCTACAGTGTTATGGTGTGTTGCTATGCAATTGCTAAGGTTTTGTGGGTGGTTGCCAGGGTGTTGCTATGCAATTGCTATGTTGTTGCAGAGGAGCTTTTACCTCGTTACTATGTGGTGTGTGTATTTTCTTATTTTCTCCAGTCAGAAAGTCTTTGGGTTTTAGGATATTCTGATCTCTAGATGTAAATCTGTGGAATTTTTATCATCTCTTTTATCTTTCACCTGGCACAATCATATATCTAATTGCTCACTAAAGTAACAGAACACCTCTCCTCAACAAGCTGCATGATCTTGAGGTATTATCCATGGAGAACGCTAAACAGAGGTCTTTAATAAAGACTCTGCATTACTAATCCATCTTCCAATTATCAGATAAGAGGACAAGCAGATGTGCAAGATGATAAAGAGGAACTAATTTCTGTGTGAGAGGAGACGCTCTGGAACGAGCCGTGACCTGATTTCTCCCAAGGAAGCATGAGAAAACTGTGCTTTGTCCTTGACAAGATGTGCACAAGTTCACTGCAGCTGAATTCACAGTTAGTCAGCCAAGGCCTGGAAAATAATTTGGACTATTACTTTGTCCAGCCTCCCTCGTTGTTTGTTCCTCTCTTTTGTCTGTCTTTCTCTCTCTAGTGAAGGGCCGGACTCCAATCTGGATGTGTCTTACCTCAGCATGTTAATAAAATTAGACTCATGTGCTCTTCATTTAAAGCTGGCAGAGCTGCAGTGTTAAAGAAATCATTGATTCTTTAATGATTCACTGCCAAGTTGCTCCAAACTGAAATTCATGCTGCTTTCTTTTTGGTGCAGAACACAAAAGGAGTGTATACGTTCTTTAAGCATCTTTACACAGCTCTTTCATCCCAAAAATGACATCTTTATTTCAAAAACAAACACACTAACACAAAAAAAGTAGTCCAAGTAATTTGTCTGCTATATTGCAAGTTTTTTTGTAACCAGCTTAGGTTGGTTAGTGACTGATTTATGTTGTTGTTTACTGCTGATAAAATTATATATTTATATATATAAATTACAAAAACACATTTAAATCATTGTATATTTGTAATAATAAAAAAATAATAATTACTAATAAAATGATTTTAATTATATATATATATATATATATATATATATATATATATATTACACATAATTAATAAATCATATAAATCATAAAAAAGTATTATTATAGCATAATATTATATTATAATAATAATAATCTTTTTGTTTTTATTAATTAAATATTTTATAATATGACCACTTGTTATTTAAATAATTTTTAATAATTAATAAAAAAATTATAATAATTATAAAAAACTGCACAAATAATTATGCACTATTTTTTGTACATGAATTCAGGCAAAACTTTCCAAGCTTTTCTGATTGTTTTGAAATCAGTAAATGAAGATTTAAATTCAGTCTGCTGATTTAAGACTAGGAATATTTAGCACACGTTGTATGACCTGTTTTTAAAATGATTTAATGGTGTTTTTTTGTCCTCTTTGGAGTTTGACAGATGACTGTTGAGTGTTGCTATATGGAAAGAGAGAGTGAAAAAATACATGATTCAGGATTAAAATGACTTGAGGTTGGGTAAACAAATGACAGGATTTTCATATAAGGCTGGAATATTCCTTTAAGTTCTATTCCTGAAAGAGAACATGTGCTGTTGTTTTTCCTCTGTCCACCCCTGCCGTGTCCCTTTCTAGTTTTCTATCTTGCGAGAACAGAAAGCATTAATTGACCAGGGAAAACAATGGCGCCCTGCTGTGTCTTTTTACCCTAGTGACTGATGATTTGATTCGTTTTTTTTTCTGCTAGTGGCTTTGCTGCAGTCATCTTTCTACAGCATGAAAGGTAGAATTATTTCTCTTTTTTCTTACATACACAAAATTGCTAATCTTTCGCTCTGTTTGGTCTCTGCTCGTGTGAATAATTGAAAAATAAATGAGAAAATGGTCACAGAAACATTGTAACACTTTGTCAGTGAGGAAATATTTATAGTTGTTTGTAATTTTAATTTCTATTTTAATCAATTTCTTTTCTGAATGTGTGTTGTGTTGGAACGAGATCTTCTCAAAGACATGCTGGTGATGTCAGATGATCAGCTAATGAGATGAAATGAGGATTTGTGATGGTAGTGGCGAGATGGGGCAGTGGTTTAACTTCACCCCAAAATTATAATTTAATGTTCAAAAAGGTCCTAAAGTGGTTCATATGACTATATTCCTAAAGTTAGGGTGAGTAAATAACGAAAGAAAATTCTTTTTTGAATCCCCTGAGATTCCATTCATGAAACCAGAATGTATTTTGCTGTTTTCTTTTGTTTTTGTTTTGTTTCTTTTCCCATTTTTCCCAAAGTTTCCTCATGATTAATGTGTTTGTATTTGTACCCATTTAAAAGATGATTTGAATATATGCATCCGCTCAATTAATAAATCTCCTATATTATGCAGGACACATGGTCTTCATTGGCTTCTTCAGTTTAATGTTTAAACATTATTGATTGATTCATTAAAACTGAAGTTTAGTTTAGTAGTTTCTGGAAGGTATTAGATGATCCGTTTGCTGGAAATGCACTGCAGATTTTTATAGTTATAAACAGGGTTCCCACAGTCATTCAAAATGGAAATACTGTGATATCCAGTCCTGGGAAAGTCTTAAAAGGTCATGCAATTTTATTTTAACAAGTATTCTTGGCTAAAATCCCCTTTAACTGATTTTTTTTTATTATTATTCTTTGTGAATGCATTCTCTATTATATTCCTTTTAAAAACCCTTACAAATGACTGGAAAAGTAATTGTTCCAAAGGTACAGGAACCTTATGCAACATCCATAGTTTGTAAATATATTTGTTTTTAAGCTCAGACTCAAATTAGAGCTTGAAAAGAAGGATAAATCTTGTTCTTGGCCTTTGACAATCCACAGTCGAGGAGTATTGGCCCTTTTGCCTCCAAACACACCTGTGGGAATCAATCTGGCCAAGATTTGGACCTCTGATTGTAGTTCAGATGTCAGTTTGCTGCTCCTTCAAGAGTTTGTGCTTGTAAATCTGCTTCTGCTGCATGTGTGATTAGAAGAGCAACATCTGTCAGTACGTCTGTGATCAAGCGGCAGATTTTAAGACTTCTCATCCCTTCCAAGGTTTTAAGGCACTACTAAACCCCTGCCAAATGCTGTTTTGTACTTACATGTGCTGTTAATCCAATTAACCATTTGAAACATTGCGGGTGGTGAGACCAATTAAGCAGCCGTCCATTATAAGTAAGCATTAAGCGACGAGAGGTCGGATTGCATTATGAAAAGAGTTCCTGCAACTCCTTAAAAATCCTATATTCAAATCCTATTATCGCTTAAAAAAAAACAAGACAATTCCTTAAATTATTCCATGTTTATTAAGTTAATAATTGGTGTCTGATTGCAACTTATGTACACAAAAAGTTGGGGGTCAATACGATTTCTTTCTTTTTTTAAAATAAATTCTTACTTTTAATCTGCAAGGATGCATTAAATTGATCAAAAGTGACAGTAAAGACATTTTTAATGTTACTAAAGATTTCTAGCATTCAGGATGGGTTTTATAATAAACATGAATCAGAAATGCATTTACTTGCTGTGAGAACAATGCATAAGGGTTTTACATTCAGTTATAGGTCCGTTCTGATCTGTAAAAAATCAATTAATTCAATGTCACTTTTTTAGTTGTTTGATATAGATCAGATGGTCTCCATGCACAGCTATGGGCTTTTCTTTAGATCCAAAAAGCTATTTTTAACCCCAAGCGTTTGCTTCTAGTTTCTTGGAAACCTTCAGATTCTGTTGTAAATTCACTGCAGGGTTTTCATTGATTTTTCCACACGAAGCCCCACTTTGGGATCATCTAATTCGATTTAAGAGGGTAGAGGTTTAGTTGAGAGAGAGTTAAGTTCGGTCAGAAGAGATGGACAAGTTTCTATGTAATGTGCAGTATGCAGTAGGAAGAATTAATCACATGCAGACCACAAACTGAATAGATTTTTAGCATAATGTCAATGATTTCAGATAAACCCGCCTCAGAAATATCCATCAGACAGTCTTTTCCTGGAGATGGTCAGAATGAAATGGCCCAGACTTTGTACTGTCAGAAGTCTGTCTGTGTTATTGTGTGACTCAGCAGTGCTGTAATTCTCTTCATGAGTTTGTCACGTTCAGGTTCTGCTTAAGAAAGCACAGATGCATGAGGAGCGATCAGCTGCAGATGTTGGTAATGGTCTCATTATCTCAGCGGGGAGAGAGAGGAAGAGAGAGGATGAGGGGAACCTTTCACAGGCTAAGGGATCTCTGTGGCCTGTCTTTGATCTGTGATCATTTGCAGCTGATTGTGTTTGATTATAAAGAAAGAAAGGAACACTGGAAAACTCCCTGCAGGTGTCAGTGGTTTGAAATGAATGGGTGCATCATTCATCACAGACAAACGTCACTTGTCTCTTGCTGTGACTTAATATCTGTTTGAAAGTTGGCGGGGCTTAATTTTGTCAGATGAAAATAAGTTTTTAGTGAAAAATGCACAGTCAGATATAGTGACTTTAGACTGTTGCCATATAGTTGCTACATGATTCATGATGGAACATGATTTGACGAATCATTCAGAACTTTAAACATAGTTAAAGTTTTGTTTAAATTGCTAACACTAAATAAATAAAAAATGTATTTAATGTTGATTACGTAAAATGACTGGAGTAGGAAATTAAAGAAATGAGTGAAAGTAACTCTTTTTTTTTTGTGCGTGTTTGTGTTGCAGAGAGCTGTTTGCCAGCCACTACACAGAAACACACTACCTGGAGGATGGAAGTGCTGTCACCACCTCACCGAATGTCACGGTAAGATCACAACCACTGCTTCCTCCAGATTTAACCCTACGTCTACAGAACACATGGCAACCTGCACCTCCTGTAACCAACCCCTGTTATTCTGCAGAAAACTAATTGGTTCATGTGCTCTGAGCACCCGAAACAGGTGGAAATTATAAAATATAGGATTTGTCACAAACCCTAACAAGCTACCTCTGTATGTGTGTGTGTGTGTGTGTGTGTGTATTGACATGCAGGTAAAAGCAAGTGAAAGGTTATAGTAAGTATTTTATAAGGTTTTAGTAAGTTTTTTATTTTGATTGTTATTTTTTTAAAATGTGTAATCTAATGGATTACATTGCTAACTAAATTGTTTGTCATATAATTTGGAATCAGTAACAGATTACAATTTCCATGTAATCTCCCCAGCTCTGTGTGTGTGTGTGTATATATATATATATATATTGTGTGTGTGTTTGAGACACATCACCTTCAGTGATTTAAAGCATATATTTTAAACTCATGATTGATGCAAAGCCCACATTTCTGTCCTGTATCTGCTCATTTCAGGCCTTCTTTTTTACCTAAACCAAACCTGCAGTTAGCTTCAGAGAAGAGGTGGTCAAATGAGGGCCACCAGGAGAGCAAAAAGCCACCCATGATGCACCTTTGCGTGTTTTATGTATTTAGGTTGCGTCTCAGATTACTGGTCAGAGAAACAGACCCATTGAGGCCTGAAGGCTCTTCTGAGGAGCACCTCTGGTTCACTGACCCCGTCTTCCTCAATCTGCTCTCCAGCAGCCCGCCGGTTTCCCTCGCCAGACAATTTGAGCCGAACACTTTATGAAAAGAAAACACATGCTATCAGAAATCCAGCAAAAGAAAATAGGCAAGGCAATTATATCATCACTGTTGCTCAGGGCTAGGGTTTGTAATTGAAACAAACATTGAACCTTTTGTATTGAGCTTTTGCTGGTGACTTGTCCTGAATCATGTGTTTCACTGTAGTTATCAAACTTATGATTATTTTTTTATTTTTTTTTTTTGCTCAGAGCACACCAGAAGCAGAATAGCAACTGTCTAAAGCCTCTCAAAACACTTAAGGAAATAAAGAAATAAATAAAGCAAGACTAAAGAAAGCCAATATTCTCATCATGCTCCTGTAAGGGTCAGTTAAGCACTAGATGTTTCACAACACCGGAGGGTGAGATTTCATAAAGCATTGTGACTTTTTCAGCTAGTTCAGCAGTTTTTCTCAGCAGTGTGAGGCAATATGCATCCTTGCTTTGTTTGGATGGGAAATGAGAGTTCAGGTCATCCAGAAACAGCAGCAGTCCTCGACCTGGATGTCATCAGAGGGAGCTGTGCTGAGTTTGGGCTTCAGAAACTGATTTGGGATGATGGAACACAGAATAAGACAGATGCTCTCTGTCAACCTGAGAGCAGAAATTGATGTTTCTCACATGCATACAGATTTTAAAACAAGTTTTATTGTGCAGGTTTTGGGAGATTGTTCGGAGGAGTTACATTACTTCTCTTGATAATTTTATTTGCATTATTTCGTTATTTTCATTATTATTTTTTTATTTGGAAATTGATAGGTGAAGTCCAAGTATTCTGAACTGTAATGCAATATTTATTATCAATGCAATAATTTTTATTATTTGAGCATTTAAAATTTATAAAAAGTCGGCCAGCTGCTATCTGTATGTATATATACAGAATGCAACAATGACAAAATGTATCACATCTATATTATTATTATTATTTGTATTTATGTAAATATTTATTATTTTCAAATTAATCCTGACATATATTGCATTGAACTGGGACCGGTCACTTAAAGCAGTCACTTGCATATATCAGCCATACTGCGCTAGACTCACTCTTACCATTGCGTGATCTATCATGCACACATGGCCCTAAAACAATGTTTCACAGCACTGATCGAATTCTACAGTAATTGAGGTTTTTGCTGCATCCAAACATTTGTGCACCAGGCAACAGAACAGCATGTTTTGTGCTGTAAACGGGATGAATTGTGCCGATCTGATGAGATCCAGGGCCCAGATGGAGTTTACTCACTCAGTTGTGTTCCAGAAAGACTTGAGGAGTGTGTCAGTGTGTGTCTGTTCTGCCAGACCTCCTCCGCCTTTGATTAAGTCTGTTTTATGGTTGTGTGTGTGCTGCCGTTAAGCAGAACTCCTCTGAGACACATTTGGACTCACTCTTGGACTCTTGTACTGTAGCTCCATCCTGATGCTGCCCAACACCCGAGAAGACCGTAATATAGTCAGTATATTACAGCGATTAGAAAAGGAGTTTCAGCTTATTTTAGATCCTGAGAGAAGTTTATTTGGACTCATGGACATGGAGTTTGTGAAGTCCAAATTCGGCTTTATTTTGCAAATAGCTTACATACGAAGCTTGCAATTTGAAATGTTTATTTATTTACTTATTAATTATTTATATTAAATAACAAAGGTAGTGGACAAAACATTATTTAAATTCTAAGGTTTTTTTGTTTAGAATCATATTCAAAACATTAAGGTGATGATAAAAAATATTAAAATAAAGCTGGTGTGAAAGAGCACTTTTAGAAACAGGTGAATTTTTTTCAAGGTTTGATAGTTTAAAAACATGCAGGCAGTGGACGAAAATGAATCAAACAAAAATGGCATAAATTGCACCAACGTGTGGAGTTGAAGGGAGGTTTAGTATGATCTCACTCATCATGTCTCCGCTGTGGCCCACAGTATGAAGCGACCAAGTGATTTAACACTGGACCTGAGGCTGACCGCACACCATCTGTTAGCCTTTACATCACTAATAAGACATGTATTCAAAACATGCATTTGATCATATTTATCCCTAATCATTATTCTGAACAAAATCTTTACAATACCTTTGTATATAAAGTTGCTGATTGTTTGAATAATATTGCATAATGCATATTCTCAGTCTGTGTCTGATTGTAGGGTAATGCATTTGCATTGAGAATAACTTTATTTTTTACATGTATTCATTTATGCACTCATTTGCTAGATGCTTGTTTGTTGAGTCTGTTCAAATCCACATGCCATATACATAGAGTTATGATTTTAATTCAGCTGGCGGGGCTGTGGCTTTGTTAATGGAAGTGGAATGTCTTTTTTTGTCTGACGGCTGACAGGAAACAATGCAGTGATGGACAGAATAGCTCAGGGTGCTGTGTGTTATGATGGATGTCCTCATGCTCCTCTGACTGAGACTCAGCGATATATGGAGGACTGTAGTTTACAGCAGGACATGCTCTTTAAATAACCCCGATGTCACTGGTGTGCTGGGATGAATATGAAATAAAATGAGCTTTATAAAGCAGTAAAATCTGAGTGGATGAGCCGCATTTGAAATCATGATACAGTGCAGATGCTTTATTAAAGGCAAGTTACTATATTGATCGGCAACCATCAAAACAGCCTACAGCTTCCCTAATGTGCTCTTTATTGGAAATATTAATCAAAACAATATTGACAAGAAAAAAATTAAAATTTCTTGCTTGCTCTGACTGGACTTAAATTTTATAAGCCTTTGATAAACATTAAGAAAGTAATAATTAAGTAAGTAAAAAGTACAAAAAAAGAGTTTTGTAAGAAATTGTTTAACTAATAGGCCTAATAGTTATTGTTGGTTTGGGTAATATTTATTTATTTACTTACAGTGAATATCATAAAGATTAATACAAAATGAATAAAAATTAAAATGGATATAAATTAATGTAGCCTACTTTCTAATGTATGACAGCGTTTTAGTGTCATGTAAAATAATTCTAAGATTATGAGATTAAAGTCGTAATATAAGTCAAAATGTTTCGAGAATAAAGTCGTATTAGGCCTACTACGAGAATAAAGTCGAAACGTTTCAAGAAAAAGTCGTAATAGGCCTACTATAAGAATAAAGTCGAAATATGATGAGAATAAAGTCTAAATGTTTCGAGAATAAAGTCGTAATACTACGAGATTAAAGTCGAAATATTACGAGAATAAATTTTCACATATTTGGAATTTTCACAAAGAAAACAGTTCAATTTAATGAATTGTTTCACATTAATACAGCGATCTGACCTTTAAAGAGCTTGAAAAACACATTATTGTAAAACACATAATTTGTGTTTCGCTATAAAATTGATTTTGAAAGCTGAGACATTAAAAGTCGGTCTATCAAGCACGAATCTTATTGCTATTTGGTGGCTGGTGCACAGCAAATAATGAATGCAAAGATGTGCGCCAAGCATACTGTTACCGCAAGTATGACACGTGGTATGATTTCTGCTAATAATCCCACATGTATTTGTAGTGTATTAAAAAAAAGCGTTAAATCAGAGAGCTACAGTGTCCCCCGAAGGAATGTCGCTTGGGTCTGTGAGCTGATGTTAAGATAAAAAGAGTTTCCTGTTTAGTCTGTTAATAAATATCATGTTCTTGATATTAAGCTGTTTCCGTGAGTCCCTAAAACCGACTCTTCCTCATCCCAGTAAGATGAAGCGGCCGATCAGACGCAACAATATTCAAATCAATCCCAGTAGCCTGCAATTTCTCCCGGTACTCTCAATCTGGGACATTTACATGCACAATAAAGACCTTCTCTCAAAATAATATATATTTAATTTCTGAAATTTAAATTCTCAAAACATTTTGACTTTATTCTCATAATTTCGACTTTATTCTTGAAGTATTTCGACATTATTCATGTAATTTCTACTTTATTCTTGAAATATTTCGACTTTATTCTCAAAGTATTACGACTTTATTCTTGTAATATTTCAACTTCATTCTCGAAGTATTTTGACTTTATTCTTGTAATTTCGACTTTATTCTCTTTTTCGACTTTATTCTCGAAGTATTTTGACTTTATTCTCATAATTTCGACTTTATTCTTGAAGTATTTCGACATTATTCTTGTAATTTCGACATTATTCTCAAAGTATTACAACTTTATTATTGTAATATTTCAACTTTATTCTCTAAGTATTTTGACTTTATTCTCATAATTTCGACTTTATTCTCGAAGTATTTCGACTTTATTCTTGTATTTTGACTTTATTCTCAAAACATTTTGACTTTAATCTCGTAGTATTACAACTTTATTCTCGAAGTATTTTGACTTTATTCTTGTAATTTCGACTTTATTCTCGAAGTATTTCGACTTTATTCTTGAAATATTTCAACTTTATTCTCAAAGTATTACGACTTTATTCTTGTAATATTTCAACTTCATTCTCGAAGTATTTTGACTTTATTCTTGTAATTTCAACTTTATTCTCAAAGTATTACAACTTTATTCTTGTAATATTTCAACTTTATTCTCGAAGTATTTTGACTTTATTCTCATAATTTCGACTTTATTCTTGAAGTATTTCAACTTTATTCTTGTAATTTCGACTTTATTCTCAAAGTATTACGACTTTATTCTTGTAATATTTCAACTTTATTCTCAAAGTATTTTGACTTTATTCTCGAAGTATTTCGACTTTATTCTTTAAGTATTTCGACTTTATTCTTTAAGTATTTTGACTTTATTCTCGAAGTATTTCGACTTTATTCTTTAAGTATTTTGACTTTATTCTCGAAGTATTTCGACTTTATTCTTTAAGTATTTTGACTTTATTCTCGTAATCTTAGATTTTTTTTCAACGTGGCACTAAAATGCCGTTGTAGTAATGAGCTTTTATACAGTCTACAGAAAATTTTCATCTCAATTCTCAATTTTCAATTCTCTTTGATCCTGCTTTATAACTAAATGATAAAGAAAAAAAATTATTTATTAAGAATTATATTGAATAACATACAGGTGGTGGATGAGAATTAATAAAATAAAAATGCTATGAATTAATATATTTAGAAAATACAAACTTTACAAGCTTACTAAATTCTACCAATTTAGTTTTTTTTGTGTGTGTGTTTTTTTTTTGCCCAACAACACCGTCGAGAATCTCTGCCAGAGTCGTTCCCAGTCCAAACCAGACAAGTGCTGATCACTCCCTCGGAAAACAAAACGACTATGTCCTGAAGAGCCTCTGGCTGTGTACAAACACATGGCGAAACTTCAGGAGCGACACTCGCATTTACATGATGGAGAGAAACTCTGAAATCAGCAGGCACTGTGAGCAGAATACAGAAGCCGATCTATACAATCAAGAGCTAAATGTCAATAGATTTACCTTTCTGATTTGATTATGTCATTCGCAATGCCTCATTTGATTGTGGCTTATGCCATTATAATAAAAGAATGAAAGTAATCAGACATCAAACCAAATCAAATCAAGTCTGTAATGTTGTAATTAATTTGTTTGGTTTGTTTTATTCAGAATAATTTTTATTTTATTTTTTATTTAACCTTTTTTAAACCAGAAAATACTCTCTAGGATTAAAAATCTCTTTCACTGGAGTGACCTGGCCAAAATGAGCAGCAATACAATACGTTTCATC
The DNA here is from genome assembly GCF_963082965.1 of Carassius carassius. Classification (NCBI taxonomy): domain Eukaryota; kingdom Metazoa; phylum Chordata; class Actinopteri; order Cypriniformes; family Cyprinidae; genus Carassius; species Carassius carassius. The sequence goes on from NC_081794.1 coordinate 27,392,015, forward strand.
ACAGACTTACACTGTACGAACAAACTAAAAACACTTAAAACAATTAAATTTCTCTGAATCATCTTCTATTTACCTTATGGCTTCTTTAAATTGATTCTTTTGAGAGAATGAGTGAGAAAAGCACCTCCTGAAGCAAGGCAGCTGAAAACATGAGTCTTTGTCCTCTACAGTGGGGCATGTTGTCACAATAGTTATACATTTAAACCCCCATAAAACCGGATGTATCATATTTGAAACATTTTTAAGGCCTCAAAATCATCTTAAACCTGTTGCACCTGTAGTCTGCTTGATCGTTTATATTTTAACAATTAGAAGGTATTTTAAAGTAATTGTAAAACATCCGCCTTCAGCTCGTGCTTAAACGTGCAGTATGGAATTTTTGGCCACCAGGGGTCACTCAATCAAAATAATAACATGAGACGTACTTTGATGACGTCGGGAAAGAGCGTAGGCTCATGGGAGTTGTTGTTCATTGTAACACGCGCTCTGTCGCTCCCCACATTCCTCACTCATTTTAACTGAGGCCGGCGACACACTGGATGCGTGGCGCAAGCGTCTCAGCTGCGTGGCATGTCAGTTTTTAATTCGGCTCCCATGTTAATAGGTTAGAGCTTGCAGACTGCCTGCGTGAGATGCGTGTCTCAGGCCCGGCTCGAGCCGCGCAGAAAACGTGTGCATGCTAGAAATAGAACCGACGCCTATTTTTCACGCGACACGCACGCGTGTTGGAAGCATTTCCAGGCAAAATATAATAGGAAAATATGTTTATATGTAATTTTGTACACAAATACATATTAATTCATGACATTTTGATGTTTGAAAGTCTATAGGTTGACATAAATTCAGATACAAATGTAATTTAAAAAATAAATAAATAATTATTGATTTTCAAATATTGCACCTGTCAAACATAGTCTATTTTGCCGTCAATACTGTTGACGGTGTCCTTTATCAGTAGGCTTTATATTTATGTTCAACATGAAGTATAGATATTGTTGTCATGAAGACAAGAGCCTGGTCTGTCGGCGGTCTCCCTCTATGTCACCTACAGCAGCAGCAGCCGCCACGCTTCTGGCACGCAGCAGAGACGCCACGCAGCCAGTGTGTCACCGGCCTTAGTATTTTGACAATCACGTATTTTCGAACGGAGAGATATATGAATTATCAGACCCCTATCAAATCAATATTCCATCTAGCTAGTAGTAATATATGTAAAAAAAAAACACGGTTGCCTTTCGTTAATAATTATAATTAGGCTACGTTTATACTATGATATCGAACAAGATAGAGAACTGCATTTGAAGCTACTTTATCCAGCTAGAAATAGAACACATGTAGATTTACAATATACTCTACATGAGAGCTAGTCCGTCTGCGTTTTACACAAGACATCATCGTTTCACAAAATATACGGATAGATACAGTTAGCTGAATGTATGCATACCTGTTTATTAGAATGCAAGCATCTCTCTGTAGTTTCAGCTTGTCACGAAGCTCTCTCTATCTTGGAAATGCAACTCCAATATTTACCCGTGTCTCGTTTCTTCTTCGTCCCAAAACCTTCTCAGGTCATTTATTTCACCCGTACGTTTGTGCTTCACAGAACGTGCAGGCAAAGCATAATCATGATCCATAACTAAGTTATTGATTGAGGTATAAATACGAATATAAACAATATAAATATAAAATATAATAGTCTCGATCAAGGCTAGCTACTACTTTTTCTTCTTCGTCTCGTCTTTGCTTCTGTTCACCTTTGTATTTGGCGGTTCCGCAGGAAGTTAGATAAACCAGAGGGGTCAAAGTTTATATGACGCCATAGACGGGCGACAAAACGGAAATAAAGAAACGTGCCGTGTCTTCTAATTAAACTATAATTTTGTCCGGATTTGAAAGTTCGTGGAAACTGTCGGGATAATGTAAGTACACAACAAAAAAATATATATAACATAGATATAGTGATATCTGCTATTTTTAAAGCAGAAAAATTACATATTGCGCCTTTAACAACTTAACAAAATCACATTAAACAAACTTAAAAATTATTCATATTAAGTAAGGTTTCACGGGGTTAATAGGCAATCAAACAGCAAAATGTGAACAATAAAAGCATTAATAAAAATGAAAATGCAGAAACTGTTTTATTTATTCTATTGTGTTAGCCAACAGAAATGATATTGAATCAGTTTTATTCAATACATGTAAAACAGCAGGAAGTGCAAGTGTTTTTGTGAATATGATAAGTCCATTTGATCCTTTTCCCAGACTTTACTTTAAAACACATTGATGTACTGATGTAAACATCTGAACCTTCTGTCTTTTGTGTCTCAGATTCACTGCTACTATCATGGCGAGGTGGAGGGTCACCCGGGGTCAGAGGTCAGCCTCAGCACCTGCACAGGACTCAGGTGAGTTAGCGGTCACACATCTGTACAATAACCTCACCTCACCACCTTCCCATGATGCACTGAGCTCGGGGTCCGATGTTACACCAGGAAACGCCTGAGGAAAGGGCATTTTAATTACAGCGTGTGGAGTTCAGCATCCTCCAGAGACACATTACACTTCATGTTTTAATTATGAAAAAGCACACATAGGTTTGATTCATTACCCGAGAAGGGAAATAAAGATAGTTGCAAAAGTGAAGAGTGTGATGTCGCATGAGGACATCACTAGTCAAGTCAACTCATATAATATAGATACAAATTAAATACATTTCCAATCTTACAGTAGCCTACATTAAGACTAAATTCAAATGCAGATGGAATGGCCTACTAGAGATCAAAACTAGATTTATAATGAATTAAAAAATGTAATATATTTTTCTATATTATATTTGAAAAAATCAATTTTTTACTGTACGGGTCCACTCAGTTAAGTTGATTCAGTTTACTTCAATAACAATATGAAACAATTACAAACTCAGTTCAACTATAAAGCAATAGAAGATAATAGTGACATTATTAAACTCAGTGCAGTTCAGTGTTGATTCAGTTTAGTTCAGTAATAGTGCAAAGTTAATCAAATTATGAAACAAGCTTAATTTAGCTTTAAACATGCTCTACAGAAAACAATAGTGAAGTTTTTCAGATGGAGTCAGTTCAGTTGCATTCAGTGTCGATATTGCAAAGCTCATTAATTATGAAACCAATGCGATTCAGCTGTAAAACAAGAGAGGAACTGTCATATAACAGCTTGTCAGAGCGGAACCATAATAACTTTATATTAACTGATCATGCGCCACAAGAGATGCATAAAGTTGATTTTCACATTTGGACCTGCAAGGGTGAGCGTGGCCCGGACACACAGGATTTATGACAGCGATAAAGTGTGATCCGCGTCTCCTTCCCCAGAGTCACGCCGCTTATTGTTCAGCTCTTTATTTCACCTTGACTCAGTTTTTGTGCCGCAGTAACCCTTCTCTCTCCGCCTGGCAGACAGACACAGCGCAGGTCTCCTCTGACAGAAACAGCCAAAACAAATGGCTGCTGCTTTAGTTTGGCAGCGTCCAGGGTTTCCACGAGGATCTTATGAGGTGGAGAATGTAGTTTTGAAACTCCTGGAAAAGCCCAAAGCGCTCCTAGCTGAAGAGAATGTCACTTAAATTCAGCGTACGACTCGAAAGTGTGAGAAAGGTTTGCGGAGGCCGATCCAAGAACCACAGAGTGGTAATATTAGAGCTCGGGGGAAGATTTATTTAGCCAAATATCCTACAAAATGGATCGTCTGCTGACTAACAGTTCCTTGGATGTTGAACTAAGCTGCTTTCCAAAACGTCACGCTGTCTTATTTTGTGGGAAAATGAGAAACCACTTCCTCTCACAGAAGAGTTTCTCTCGCCGTTTGTGTTAATGTTGTAAAAGCTTCTTCTGTCTCTATCCTATTTTGTGTCTGCAGTTCCCAATAATCATAAATTATCAGTGTATTCCAGCATTTGAAAGCACATTTTGGGAAAAGTGCTGTTCAAATAAGTGCAAATATTTCACACGGTCTCTAAATTAACATGCGGTCATGAAAACTGCAAGCACAATAATTATAATAGAGTACAGATGGGGTTCCACATGAATGCTACAAATTTAATTCATAGCAGGAGGTAATGTTGTTCTGCTTTTTACCATAAAAGCTTGAAAATATTGCATTTACCTTTAGCAACACTTCCAAGAGATGCTCATTTAGAAATGGATTGTGAGAATTCAAAAAAATAAAGAAAATGATAGACCATTAAGATTTTTAGTGCAATATGTGCATAGTCCCAAAAAAATAGATCAATGAAATCTATTTAAATATATGATTTTTCTCCACATTGTGAATATGCATTTCTGTATTTAACTAAAACATGAAATTGAGAAAACTGATAAAAAAAGGTATTATTTGGTTTATGGATCAAGTTAGTGTTCTTTATCTGTCTAGCAGATTTGTGAAAATATTAGAAAAGAATGACAGTAATGTAAAGTTATAATAGAATTTGACAGAAGTAGTTCTGCATAAATATAAAAAAAATTTGTGCAATATGTACACAGACCACAAATAGATAAGCAATATGCTTAATAAATAGTTTTTCTCCACATTTTCATATACATGTCTTTATTTCACTGTTCATGATGAGACAGGAAGATTTACACATTTTACTTGAAAAAACATTGAGTATTATTTTGTTTTTATAGATAAAATGTGTGTTTATCTCGGATCAGCCAAATTATGAGAGATAATGTACGTCAAGTTAACTGCTCATATTCCCAGTAAACTAATGCATAAATGTCCTATGGTAGTGTTATATCTAGTAATTTCTCGTAATGTTAACATAACTGTAACATGAACATATTCAGATGTTAACTGAACACTGTTCATTGCTTCGTTCTGCAGGGGACTGATTTCACTTGAACATGAAGTGTATGTACTGGAGCCGATGGAAGAGGGAAACACACACCATATTTACAGAGGAGAACATCTTAAAGTCACCCAGGGAACATGCGGACACGGTCACAACATTTCATACCCTACAGAGATGATGAACACTACTGGAGCCGTCTTCAGCTCTCACAGCAGTCACAGGGTGAGACTTCTCTGTGACGCATGTGACGCATCTCTGAATAAAACTGGATATTTAGCTGTAAACAATGTAGTGTTGGGTTTTATTCATGATGATTAAAAGAGAGCTGCAGTGACAGTGACTCAGCCCGGCGTGTGTTTGGGGCGGGACTATCTGTTTGCCTAACCAATGACAGATCAAGAATGACCAATTAAGCAAATATAGGGCACTAAAAATCTGAGAATACTTGAAAGACTTTCCCTCAGCTTTAGCTCTTTATTATTTTACTACAACCTCTGTGGCTTCTGATCTTGCACCATTCAGTTTTTGTTTTGTTTACATTTACATTACATTTATTTATTTAAACTTTTATTTTATTGTATTGTTATATTTGTTGTATACATTTTATTTGAAATGCATCACATTACAGAAATAAAATAGCTTGTTTTTAGGGCTGGGACAACGCGTCGAGGTCATCGATGACGTCGACGAAAAAAATACGTCGACGCAAAATATGCGCATCGATTCGTCCACCTGTTTTTAATTCTCTAAAAAACGTTTGCAAAACGTTTACCTTATGTGCGCTGAATATACGCGATGGCCGGATCAACATTCTGGCCAACGTTATATAACCAATCCAGGGGTTTTTCTGCATTGATCTTTTTTTTGGCGGCTGTCAAAGCCTTATTTGATCGGTGAGTGATGTAGAATAGAATGACTGTGCTGCGCCTGACAGGGCGCGTACGAGAGAGAGCCCCGGCTGCGCGCGCGCAGTCTTCAAACAACACGAGCGCTTCTTGCCCTCTCTCTCCCTCGTGCATATTAATCTAAATCATTAAACACGATAGAAAAACTCCAAAGTTTCACGCGCGCTCGCGCACTCACAGTCTTCAAACTATATGAGCGCTCTCTCTCTCTCTCTCTCTCTCTCTCTCTCTCTCTCGTGCATATTAACCAAAATCATTAGACACGATAGAAAAAGGGCGGAACGCCAAAGTTTCACGTGGACCATTCGGAGATTTTTTTTTTCTACACGACAGGCTGCTGGCTCCCACTGTTATTTTTTTTATTTATATTTTTTGGAAAAGTACTCTCTGTATTAGCTTAAAGCCCTCAAGTTTACATTGGTTACTGTATTCTTTCAATTGCTCTAAACAAGTATTTTGGGTGACCTTTTTTATTGAATGCGAAGACATCAAGTTGTTGTTATTTTCAATTCGAATTCGAATTCGAATTTGAATTCATGTTTTTTTCATTCAGATATGTAAATCAACATGTATAAATTGTTAGTAGTCAATTAATGGGGAGATAATCGAAATCGAATCGGTCTGAAAAATTAATCGTTAGATTAATCGACGCATCGAAAAATAATCGCTAGATTAATCATTTAAAAAATAATCGTTTATCCCAGCCCTACTTGTTTTTAAAGTTAGTTTCAACATAGCAACACTGAATCAGTCAATAGAGTGAGTTTGGAGGCGGGACTATCTGTTTGCCTGACCAATGACAGACAGGTGGGGTGTTCAGGAAACCTGTTCTGTTTAGTGAAGCTACTGATGCATAAAGCGATAGATCTTTCTCTGTTTGGTCAGTTTAAGGACACCGGAGGATGTGTTCAGTTTTTCGCCGTCGGCACTGAAGTGTTTAATATGACAGAAATGATTGCTGTGTCTGAGCGTTTACATCAGAATCTCAATACAAACTAACTGTTTAAACACAAGAGAGTCATTTTTGAGATTCAGAAACAGGTTTTATTCTTTCCTGAAAAGCATTTATCCACCATTTGCTACACACAGCCATATCTGTGCCCGATGTTGTTGCTGACTCAATTTAGACTCGTTACTAGATACGTTTCATCAGTTCAGCAGATATGGGTCTTGCTGTGGAAGTCAAGTGTTTTTATTCAATTAGACGCTTATCAGCTTTCCTCTTGAAATCGAAACAGGTGAAACAGTCTGGTAGGTGGTACGACCCTAATTCTTCTCAACTCGAAGCCTGACACAGATGAGTCTGGCCTTTTATTTCCATTAATGGAAGACCAGTCACTGGAAACAACGAGAGACAGCTTCCATTGAGAGCGAGAGGATTGATGCTGAATGCATGAAGACGAGGGTCACCTTCATCTTAGTCTGACCGCTTTTAGAGTTTGGATTGGAAATTGGATCCTGCTGCATGTGTTTAAACAGCCTGTACATATGTGGTTATATCTGGATATATCTAGTATTTGCATGACCAATTTGTCTGAACTCATACTAGAGAGACATGACTTCACAGTTTGAGGATTTAGTAGTTTTCAAGAATCATAAAGCCCTTTTCTTTTCACACTCCAGCTGTGAACTGAAAATTAGCGGTTATATTTGACCTATGAAGACTTTACTAGATGAAAATTGTATATTTATATGCAAAATTTACTGGGGCTTGTAATACTTCATAAGTCTTTATAAAGCAAGCAGTTGTTGCATGCGTGTGTAATGAGAAAGGCATTGTTGAAAACCAAAGAATAACCAATTAATTAAAGATATGAACATAAAAAAGCTTAGAATTACTTGGAAAAACTTTTTCCCTCAGCCATAGGACGCAAATATTCTCAAAGTTTACTAGACATTTGATTTCTTATCTTGGACTATCCATATTTATTTTCTTTTATTTTATTTTATTTGATAAAAAACTTAAAATATATATTTATATATGTATATTATTTTATTTTTTACTGTACACACACACACACACACACACACACATATATATATATATATAATTTACAGAAATTTATAAATTATATAGAAGTAAATAAAATATTTTGTTGTTTTAATTTATTTACTATATAGTTTTTTTTCTATATCAATTTTTGATCTAGATCTAGATATATTTTATTTATTTATTTTTTGTTGAGTCAGATTGGATCAGAAAATCAGTCAGCGAGTGTCTACACAAAACATGAGCTAACCTAGAAAAGACATTTATTTTATATAGCATTTGCTTTCACTAATTCCCGTACTGTACATCAATTTGTGTCATTTTAGTCATTAGTGACTTCAATATTATCCTAAAATGTGTAAAATAGTAATAGATAGGTGAGAATTACTTGAATGACTCTGCATTCGAAAAGTGACGTTTATAATATCTAGAAAAGACAAGTGGGTCTTTCACATGCGTATATGAGATTGCCAGGCAATCTGAAGGCTGTTAAAGTGAACGGTCTCCTGGAAAGCCCATGGTGGTGGATCAGATGTAGTTTGAGGGCATTGCTGAACCCAGAAGTGGATGTTCAATCACACACTGCTCTGTTAATAGAGGATACATTCGGAAGAGAGCTGAAGATGTCACCTCTGTTCCTTAAAGGCCATATAGACTCATAGCTAAATGGGCCTTGGGAGATTTTATGAAAGTGTCTTGAGTGCAGGCTCTATTAACTGTGTCCTTCAAAAGAAGAGGGTGAAGTTCTCTCTTAATCATGTTCTTTCTGTCGTTCATTCTCCCTGCAGCATAAACGAGACGCTCAGAGCAGCACCAAGCATGTGGAGTTGATCATCGTCGCAGACAACCGCGAGGTAATGAAGAGACGCCTTCAATCATCTAATTCAGCGGCTCTAAACTAGTGGGTCGTGACCCAAAAATTAAATGCAGATCTGCTTTACTTGGGTCAAAGACATCAGCGATGCTCAGGGCAATCGATAGCTAACCATATAATGCTGCTCATCCTCAAAAACCAGATCAAAACTACCTCAAGTAAAAGGAAATTAAATCCAGACTATATGAAATATTGATTCACATGCAACAAAGATAAACGCTGTATTTCAGAAGCTGATTTATTGGTTGCCAAGAGCATGAAACCATCAATACATCTATCTATCTATCTATCTATCTATCTATCTATCTATCTATCTATCTATCTATCTATCTATCTATCTATCTATCTATCTATCTATCTATCTATCCATTCATCCATTCATCCAGTTTATACATTTTAAAAATTAAATAAAGTTTTTATAATTATTTAGAAATGAAAAAAAAAAAATTTAATTATTTATTTTTAATAAATCATTTTAATAGTGTTTAAATAACTGTATGGCCCTGGACCAGTTGATTTTCACTAAATTAAATCATTGTAAATCCATTCATAGGCGTGAGACTTCCATACCTGCGTCAGTGAAAGGTCGTGACCCCTTGACGTTGAGTTTAAGAAAGTCAAGAGGTCAAAGGTCAAAGCAGATTAGCGGGTCATTGCTTGTTTGGACATGAAATGAAGACGGCCGGCTGCAATCTCTTGACCTCTTTACAGACTGTTTGTAATGTGCATTAAGAAACACTTTGTTTACAGTATAATTCTTTCTACCTTTCAAATATCCCGTCCTGTGGTGCTTTATTAGAGTTAGAAATAGTGCATTTCTACTTGACTTGCTCATTTTCTGCAATCAAGCTTCTGTCCTGATTTTTGTCTCTCCTGCAACAATCACAGTAATCTTGGGAGACACATTTCCAGTCTGTGCTTTTATTTTGTTAAACTGACAGCCTGGACTTCAAACACTGCTGGACGTGTTTGGCTCAACATCTGTGTCGCTGCCCATGGAAAATGAATTACCTCATGTGACATTTACCAGAGCTGGCCAGTGAACGGCACATTTGGCTGCATTTTAAAGACTTTTTTTATCCTTTCAGTATCAGAAACAGGGGAAAGACGTGGAGAAAGTGAAACAGAGGCTTGCTGAAATAGCAAACTACGTGGACAAGGTAAACTTGGAAGGCATGTCAACATGCTTAATTAATGAATGAATAATTAATACTAGCAGAAAACATAATTTGGGAGGAAAATTGTTATGTTAACCTGAAATGTTCTTAGTTAGTCATTCTTATCTGCATTTTAGCATTCAAAAAACAAGCAAGAAAATTCTATGTGGATGGTACATATTTGTGCAACAACATTCATGTATATATATTCAGTAAAATAATAAATAAGTGCAATAGATATATATGCAAATATTATATATATATATATATATATATATATATATATATACAATCTGAATATATAAATGTTAATCAGATTACATAGTTGTAAGTCTGAATATATAGATACAAATCTCAATGTATGAATGTCAATTGTGAATATATAAAAGTAAATCTAAATAAATACAGTAGTTGTAAGAGTGAAAATATAGAAGTAAATCAGAATAAACAGTAACATCTGAATGTATGCATGTAAATTGTATGTAGTCATACTTCTGAATATATAAATGTAAATTGAAAATATACAAGTTTGAATATATAGATTCAAAGCTGAACATATAAATGTAAATCATGAATATATAATGTAAATCTGATTATGTAGAAGTTATGAGTCTGAATGTATATAAATAAACGTGAAAATATAATTACAAGTTTGAATATAATAATGTTTATTATGAATATATAGTTATAACTCACTATAGGCCTCTATTATAAATCAGAATGTGTTTATAAATCTTTAGTATACAGACTTATAATTCTAAAAATATGTGTACATTACAACATTATAAATAGAATATTTATAAATCCTGATTAGATGTAGTTCAATTTTGAATATGTATTATCTACATCTTAATATTAAAAAAGTATTTAGTCAATTTTTATGTTTTTTAGAGGATTTCTAGCATGTCTTTGGCAAATAATTTGCAAAACAAAATTACACATAGATGCATATTTTTGATGTGGTGTATTTTTAAAGTGAGTTGTTCCCCCTTGAAGCATCTGCTTAAATCTGCTTTGCTGATGGCAAGCGCTGCCGTGTTTCAGTTTTACAGATCACTGAATATCCGTGTGGCTCTGGTGGGGCTGGAGGTGTGGAGTGACGGAGACAAATGCTCCATCACACAGGATCCGTTCACATCGCTCCACGAGTTCCTGGACTGGAGAAAACTCAAGCTGCTCCCCCAGAGACCACACGATAACGCTCAGCTCATCAGGTTTGACTGCTAAACACATTTACTGCCGAGGGCCGGCAGGTGGAAAACACAGCATGCGGTTCACCACCAGAATCAATGCAGCTCTTCTTCCAGGAAGAATTGCTTTACTATTTATTATTTTGAAACGTTGAAAAATGCATGAGGATTTATTTACATAATTGTATTTAAAACACTTTACACACAGCCTGCTGTAGATGAACTTTGTGTTTTCTCTCTTCAGTGGCGTTTACTTCCAGGGCACTACCATCGGCATGGCTCCCATTATGAGCATGTGCACTGCAGAGCAGTCAGGGGGCATCGTCATGGTGAGTGACATCTGTCAATCATTCTTGATGACATGGAGCTTTATTGATATTTTTGAGCATTTCAAATTTTTGATGTTTTGTATTAATTTATTATTAATATTTTTTTTGTTGCCGTTTTATTTGAATAGAGTTGATTCATTTGAAACCAAAGAATAATTTTTTTTGTGCAATGTTTTGATTTAAATGTGCATATATAGAGAGAGAGAGAGAGAGAAAGTAAGAGAGAGAGAGATTGATAGAAAGTGAAAAATTAATTTAAAATATGTATATATTTAATATAAATAAGTGTGTGTGTGTGTGTGTGTGTGTGTGTGTGTGTGTGTGTGTGTGTGTGTGATTTAAAAAGTGTTTAAAACAGTAAAAAATTCTAAATCACATTTTTCTGTAATTAATTGCATATTATAATAATGTTTTGACATAATTTTATATTATTTTGGCCAATTGAATCTCTAAATGAATAAAGAAACAACATAAAGATGGTTTATGTCTCTAAGTAAATTTCCCCTCAATTTTCCCCATGTTTTATAGCCACTGACCATCACAGTTAAATTTAAAGCCATTATTTTTAACATTTAACAGGCAATATTATAAATTATGTATATATATTTAGAATTTACTTTTATGTATTTCACATCATACCTCTATTATATGTATTTTTAGTCCCATTGCAAGTATGATTTTTTAGTTCTGGAATACAGAGGTCATCTGAGGTTGTTGTGCTTGCTAACTTTTAGGTGACATTCTCCTCTTTTACTGTGTCAAATGAGGACAGTAACTAAATCAGCATGGCTGTCTCGAGACGCTTCCCTTAAATCAAGCCAACACACTGATCACACAGCAGCACTCCACCAAAATATCCTGCTGAGACACAAAATCAGAGCACATAGTTCAACTCTATAGCCAGCTAAACTAATAACACCTCCGGTTTAATAGCACAAACTATTGCGTTCATTCTGCTTGCATGTGTTTCATGTGTAAAATTGACCATCTCAATATTTGTGTTTTGATTGAGGGTCCCATTATATGAAGCCTCTCCATTATAGATCATTATGGTCATATGTGGTTTCTACCAAAATATTTAGTCTTTGTCAGTCAAAAGAGCAGACATGCATGTTTTCTTCATTGAGTCGTTCATCGGATGTGTTTTATTTCCTTTGGCCACCTCTTGAATGTCAGACTTTTGTTTTTGCTGTGTGATTGAGTGGAGTTGCCACCACAAAAGCCACAGTATTTCACCAAAACATGGCACGATCTCATGACATCTTCTGTTCGGAAGAGGTTATGTCCTCATTTGACCAGTTCCCACTAAACCGAACTTAAGCTTCCTGAAAATGCAATGAGATACACAGACATCAGCAGATTATATGATAGTGTTCAGCTCCCCGGACAATCTCACATCCAGTGGAAATAAAACTCACAAAATGCCATCAAAAGAGATTAAACGGAGCGCAGATGGAGACTTCTGCCCGAGTCTCCTGCTTCTCTGATTTTTATGCTCCGAAAAAAACTCCAGCAATCTTAAATTTGTGTCCTGTAGAGAGAGAATTGCGTTCAGGCATAAGCATATTTTAACCAATGAGGCTTTCGGAAATGCGATTTGCTGTTTCCCTGCTTGATTTCAAAGTGATCTGGTTCTTTTAACACCCTCTAAATGGACTTTACACGCTCCTGTCCGTCAAACGCTCATCTACTGTGAAAGCAAATTGCATCATGCATATTTAAATCAAGTCGTTCTTTTCTTGACAAACGTGCATCCTTTCTATGCAAATGTGCTGGGTTCATAAGCATCAGCATTTTTGTTTGACACAGTTATAAATGCCCAAAGCTGGCAGGAGAGTGTGCCTTATAGGCAATATAATCTATGGTTCAAAAGTTTGAGGTCGGTAAAATTTTGACTCTTTTGCTCACTGATGCTGCATTAATTTGATAAAAAAAAAACACAGTAAAACACATATTTTTATATATTAAAATATGTAATTTATTCCTGTGATCAGCATCATTACTCCAGTCTTCAGTGTCACATGATCCTTCAGAAATCATTCTGATATGCTGCTCAAGAAGCATTTCTGATTATGATCAATGTTGAAAACAGTTGTGCTGCTTCATACACTGAAAAACAGTTTTGGTTTAGTAAACTTCCCCCAGAAAATTATAAAGAATTTGAAAGTAACACATAGATTTTTTACAGTGTATTTTTGTAGAATTCAGATTTTATTCAGGTTTTTGGAAAGTTCAAAAGAGTAGCATTTATTTGAAATAGGAGTCTTCTGAAACATTATAAAATTCTTTACTGTCACTTTTGATAAATACACCCTTGATAAATAAAATCATTAATTTCTAACCAACCCTAAACTTTTTAAATAATTTTGTTCCAGAGACTCTTTAGTTCTGGAAGAGCACCTTCAGAGCAATAAAACTTTCCTCTGCACATTCATGCTCATAATCCGTCAGAACTGAACTGGATCTGGTGGTTTTCCCTCCTTTTCATTTTGTTTTCACGTGTTTGGCAGACACGTCCTAACCAAAGCGACAGTAATTGTGTCTGTCCTGCCTCTTCAGCACACACCCTTCACCAAACAAAGCCTGCAGAACGGTGTGCAATTACAGCAGAGGATCTCCAGTTATGCTGCTCTGACAGATTTGTGCTAAAGTAATTATAAAGGCCGTTGGCGTCTGCTCATTACGGATCTCATGTGAAAGTGTTTTCTGAGAGAAAAACAAACGCACCGGAGGAGAGATGTGGGGGTTAATTGTAATCTGGAACAGGACGGATAACACCTCACGGGTCTCTTGGGTCGTGGAGGAAGAAATTGCTCTTGTTTGTTTTAAATTGAAATTGATTGCTTGTTTGAATTCACCGAGCATTTATTTTTATTGTGTTTGACTGATGGTTTCTCACTCTCTTGGTCTTCTAGGATCACTCCGATAACCCTCTCGGTGCTGCGGTTACTTTGGCTCATGAGCTCGGACACAATTTCGGCATGAACCACGACACGCCGGAGCGCGGCTGCGGCTGCAGGGCCACGGTGGACCGCGGCGGGTGTATCATGACCCCCTCCACTGGGTGAGAACACTGCACTGGTTCTGCAGTGGGATACTTAAAGCTGATGTGTGTAATTGTTTTTATGTTCTATCCAATATTCCTTTCTTGGTTTAATGTGCTATAATAAGGACATTCATAATTTCACACCGATGCTCTGTGATGCTTTCAGAACTTTAATTATGGTTCTGGTCGGGGGTGGGGCTACCTGTTTTTTTTTCTATCCAATCACAGACATGTTTGGAGAACCTTATTTTTGCATTAGTGTATATGTTCTGGTGATAAAAAAAAAAAAAAAAAGATAATTTTCCGCAAATTTATTTTTTAAAACAAATAATCTCTGTATGGTCACTGGTATCTCCCAGTATAATTTGGTGTTAATAATATATATATATGTGTGTGTGTGTGTGTGTGTGTGTGTGTGTGTGTGTGTGTGTGTGTGTGTGTGTGTGTGTGTGTGTGTGTGTGTGTGTGTGTGTGTGTATTTATAATATGTATATTAGTTATTTTAAATATTTAAAGGTGTTGATGTGATTTTTTTATTATTTTAATTTTTAATTTGTATATTTTCTATTAATATTTATTATATTTATATTTTCTACAAATATAAATGTTTTAATAAAAAATATATATATATTATTATTATTATACATTTTGATGTCATAAGTTGACAATTGTTTTAGATATTTTTAAAATATGAATATTCCATATAACCATGACAAATATATATATATATATATATATATATATATATATATATATATATATATATATATATATATATATATATATATATATATATATATATATATTTATTTATTTATTTATTTATTTATATTAATATTATTACATATTTGTTTATATTTATATATTTTACAAATTCTTTATATATTTTAAATATTAATATATTTTTCCTTTTTTTAAACTAATCTAAAAGAGATGTGAGGTTTCATAAGAAGCAAATTATTAAATATATAATTAATATATAATACAATATTTATATTTTAAAAAATCTTAAAGGAACGGTTTACATAAAAATGTACCAAATCTGTATGACTGTTTATCCTCAGCAAAACTAATACAAATATTTTTTTTTTCACAATATTTTCTTTTAAGTAATTGAACTTTTTTTACGTGAAACATAGTTTGTTGTTATTTGGATGCTAATTTTGCTTTCAACAGAAGAACAAACAGCCCACAGTAAAAGTTCTGTGTAAAATCCCGTCAAACCCATCAGCTGACTTTATCAGTGTGAATCAGCTTCTTATTCCATTTTACCCAGAATGCTCAGCCTGTTCGGCACATGATGGCTCTGTCTGTTTGTTAGTGGTTCGCTCTTTTTCTGCCTTGTTACTCCATAATGAGCTCCATTTGGTCATCTGCACAACAGCAGACTTTAACACCACAGCGGGACAGCATTAGCCTTTAGCCTTTAGCCACACGCTCATTAGCATGCTTCCTGTTGACCCGCTGGTTCATGACGTCTGCATCACACAAACCAGCTGAGAGTCGTTTCATAAACACATCTGAGCTTGTGCACCTCGTTGCTTATTTATTCTGTCATCTGTTAGACGGGACGACAGGTTTACGGTCAGATGTTCTGCGAGCTGTGATGAAGAAACAACTCTAAACACATGAATTAAACACATTCGTAAACATGGAGTCATTTTTAGCACATGCTGAATAAATTCGTTAAACAGTAAGGATTTGATTAACCTCTTTTTAGGAATAAACTCACTTTTTTAGCAGCACATATCTACTCATCAGAAAGTGATTGTGTATTTCTGGGAATGTTATTGTTTTATGGATCGAGGATATTAAAGTTAATTGAATATATATATATATATATTAAACACACACATATAAAAACTCTATTGTTATTTGATTTCTCATATTAATTTAGTTTAAAAGTTATCAAAATAACTAAAACTGAAGTAAAAAAATGTAATAAAACCATTTAAGGCATAAAAAGCTAAAACAAACAACAAGACTACAAAAATTGTAACTAAATGGAAAATAAAAATGGAAAATACAGGACACGTTCATACAGGACACATCCCATGTATATAAATATCCAGGTTTTGGCTATTTGCACTGTGCAGGTTGATCGTTGTGTAACATTCATGAGAGCTATAAAGAGCAGAGCAGACGGCTCCTTATGCTTTCGAATCGCTTTCAAGTGTTTGTTCGTTCGTTTGACTTGAAGCATTGTGGCGCACTTTGTATTTTTGTGTCTATCGAAAGAAAAAACACTTGTGCATATTTGCATCGCTTTGAGCATTCTGTCTAGAGCTCACCTTCTCACACGCTGCCCCATGATTGGTCGATTATGTACAATACCTGCATGTTATTGGGCAAACTGCTCTGGATGTTTTAGGCATTATTAAAATCCTGGCCGGGACGTGTCCCGTATGAACGGCGCATATGGCCACCCTATACAGAAGAGATGGGAAATGGGCTCAGCATGTACTGTACAATGATTGACAGGCAGTGGGTGTTTCTGATCTCTCATGACACCTGTTTCAGGTATAGAGACATTAACGCGTGGCATTCCCAAGAAATGGTTTGCAGCAGTTTTGAGTCTGTGATAGTCATTGTCTTGTGTGCTTCCAGGCAAGTAAATCACACATTTGCAAGCCATGTTAGATATTCACATGAGGCAGATGGTTGTGCGCCGGCCAACTCAATCCCAGCATCCTCTAGTGTGTATCAGTTCATCCTCACCAGTGTTTTAGCTGGATGCACCCATGAAAAACCCGAAACGTGATGCTCCATGATGTGCTCATAAAGAGGTGTCACGAAGTACCAGACGAGAAAAACAGATCTGATCCAGAAAATAAGAAACATATTTGCCATGTATTTGTACAAATGAGAATCTGGAATCAGACAATTAAGACGGATATTTCTTCTATTACAGCGCATTAGTCTGCCTCTCCTCTAACAGAGCTTTCATAGATCAAAGCGTCAATGAATTTAACATCACAGCAGGTGCTCGTTTACGAGCTTCACATCTATGTAATTGCATTAATTAAGACGTGAGTGGTGAATATCCCTCTGAGGTTTGAAGCAGCTCCTTCTGATCTTCTGAAGGAATCTGATCCCAAGTAGCTGGACTTTATCAGCACTTATTCTGAACAAGCACCGCCCACTCAGACAGGAAGAGACTGTTTGATTGACAGCTCAAGCCACCAGTATGAAGTTTTTAATGTGATGTTTTGGATCTGGTAGATCTGAATTGACTCCTTTCAATTTATGAGTGTGAATCGAATAGGCCAAGTTGAATTGTAATGACATGAACAGAAATTTCCTGAATTGTAATTTAAAGACATTTAACTTTAAGGTAATGTATACCGGGAGATGCAGTGTTCTTCCGCTCTGGTTCACTAATAACTAGTAGATCATATCGGTCATACAGTACATGCATAAGAAAAATGAGTATTCCCAGGATCATATTTAAGGGGGAAATATACTCATCAGAGCTTCATTTTTAAATGTATTTAGTTGTACATGTAAAGTTCTTAAAATACAAGTTTAGTAAAGTACAGATACAAAAGTATTTTAATAAATATTAATTATTATTTTATAAAACAAACTTTTGTGTTTCTGACTGGAAAACAACATTTCCCACAGTGCATTAACTGTGTTGAATTTGTTTCCTTTTTCTTATGAATTCCGATTAATACGTGATACACATATATAAATAAATTATTATGACATAATCATTTATTTATTTAAATTCTACCTTCACTCAATTCTGCTTCCTGTTTGCTACCTCAATTCAAATTCATTTAGCATTTTAGAACTTAATTCTAATCTTGTTTCAGTTCATTCATTTAAAAAAAAAAAATAGTGCATTTCAATTTGAAATTGGAAGGCCAGGGACTAAACTCAGTATGAGACATAATCAAAACTTACAAAATACAATGAAAGTCAATGGGGTCAAATGTTGTCTGGACCCCACTGTTCTATTGTAGAAATATGGTCTTTAATGTCCATGCATGTTCAGAATAACATGAGGAAGAGTAAATGAACAGAACTCAGCATTTTTAACTGAACTCTCTGTTTAAATATTACATAAACGATGATGCAGTGTTACAGTAGAACTCCGTAGGCGACTCTCTCCTTTGAGCCCACAGCCGCAGTGGCTCCTAACGCTGCTATATTTGTTCCTGTGTTTCTGTAGAGCGTTTGGAAGCTCCTCATTCCCTCGTAGAGAACAAAATGCACTCACATTAGTGAAATCTCCATTATGTGGGCCTCCTGTTGAGCCCAGTCCAGAGGAGGTGTTTGAGAGCGTAGACACACTCGAGTCACTGTGGCTTATCTCTGGGTTGGCATCAGGAGGCAAGAGGAAGCATCTGCTTATCTCTCACCCTCCTGAAGGCTCATGCCATCCTACAGTTGGTCCAGCGAGCATGAGGGCCGATGCGAGCCAGATTTCAATACTCGAGTTGCCCCGTGGACTCAGTGCGCTTGCCAGGAACAAAGACTCTGATGCATACTAATGGCCACAGCAAAGCCAACTGGATTCTGAAGCAAACTCTGGTCCATGCTGAAAAGAGCAGCTGTAGATATGAGGATGGGAGGAAAACGCTGCGCAGCTGAATTTATTGAACACTTGTTACACGTTCAGTTAAAAGAGACGTTTTGCCATTGCAAACCTTTACGAATGTCATACAGGTTACGTGGATGGAAAGAAACATTATTGTGTCAGTGAGTTTTACATGCTTTTCTCTCCAGAAATGTAACAATCTACTGAATGAACTGCATAAATTTTCTGTTATTTATATATATATATATATAGAGAGAGAGAGAGAGAGAGAGAATTGAACAAACACATATAGACTTAACACACGTAAATATACATATTTAGCAGGAAAATGATTGCACTTTAAAACTATGAAAAGGAAAACATTTTTTTTATTTTATTTGTTTTTATCTATTATTATTTATATTTTATTAATTGCCATAAAATTGCATGAAGTTCCAGTTATTCACACACACAGACACACACACACACACACACACACACATATTTTCCAGTATTTAAGATATCAAATACTGTATTTCATAGCATTATTTGAGTATCAGTAATGTTGGCCTTCATATTAATTGGTATTGGATCAAAAAGAAAGAGGACAAAAGTTGTATCATCACTTCTAATTTTTAGCTAGTAAAATGTAGACCAAAATGGATTACAGTACCTGATACGGTTATACAGTTAATCAAAAAATTCGTATTGAGAAGAATATGATCAAAATGCTAAATATTTTGGAAAATGAACATAGATGGTATCTATGTAATGTTAATTTGTACAAACAAATGCAACAAGCAAATTTCATATAGTCATGGCTGATGTTGGAAATCCAGACCAGAACCAGTCAACCTGGACGGATTTGTGCGGTTCCTGTCCCCATGCAGTGTGTTTGACAGCACTGACAGATGTTTCTAACTGCATGACATCTCACAGCAGAGACGCACTACACACATCACAATCACATCAGAGCCAATCAAAGCCGTCTGTGCCAAACAATCTCAATAATTCAAGAGCTATTACAGAATACAAACTCATCACAATCACACAGGACTCGAGTAATCTTCTACCTCGAGAAGAAAATCAAGTTACAACAGACGTGTTATGAGTTTCTGTCTGAAGAACACGCATTAAAGTTTCCAGTCTGTTCTTCATCTTTAGCCAGTTATGCATGTTTTATTTATTTAAAGAAGTAATATTCAACAGCGGTGCAGTCTGAAGATGAGCTCTGATGCTCTTCCTGTTCATGCAGAAGCACTGAGGCATGCTGGGGCTGCAGTCTTTTTTTTTATTTAAGTCTCTTATGCTCCAAAGGATGCATTTATTTGATCCAAAAATACAGAAGAAATTGTAATGTTGCAAAATATTATTATGATTCATAATATATCTTATAGTGTAATATATTTTAAAAAAAGCTATATATTTCTGTGAAGCGCAGCTGATTTTTCAGCATCTTTACTCCAGTCTTCAGTGTTAGACGATCCTTCAGAAATCATAATAATATGATGATTTGCTGCTCATCAAATATTTATTGTCATCAAAGCTGTGCTGCTTAATATTTTTTTGTGGAAAATCTGACATGTTTTTACTATTTTTTTTTTTTTGATGATTAAAAAACTTTTCTGTGTCTTTTGATAAATTTAATGCACCCATGCTGAATACAAGTTTCACTTTTTGTATAAAAAAGTTTCTTATTGGCCCCAAACTTGGCAATAAATTAATGGCATTTATGATTGATTGTATTGTAGTGTTAATTTCGTCAGACGAGACGAGACGAAATATGTTTGTCAACAACCTTTTTTTTCATGACTAAGACGAGACGATGACTGCACCACTGTCCAAAAACGCTGACTAAGACTAAATTAACATGCATTATTGTTGACGAAAAAAGACGAGACGAAAATGTTTTGCATAAAATAAAAACTAAGATAAAATCTCTCTTCATTTTCGTCTACAATCGTCTCTGCTTTTTCATCAACTGTTACGCCTTTAAAAATTCAGAACGAGTTTGCGGCTTCCCGCTGTTGCTCAAGTTACAGGTCTCATACTCCTGTTGCTGCTAGCCTGTGGCTGCAACACGAAACTGCTGAACACACAACACCTGAAGCGAACAAGAGTGACGAGCGCCGACGACATGGAAGAGGCTCGATCTTTGCATTACGATTAAAAGCAGTATCAATAAAGTAAAAAAATGTGATCAGGTTAATCATTTGTGAATGTGTCTCCTAAATCAGAATTTGAAAACCAGACACATTTAACATTTGCATCCAACAAAAATCATTCAACAAGTGTATTTTGTCAGGTAATTATGACATTTAACCAATGTTTGAGATATGTGAAACACTTTTTTTACTGAAATGTTTATCAGTAATAATGTGTTATTTTAAAAAAACACTAAAAATTTTTGACTAAAACTAGACTAAAATTAAAAGACTTTTAGTCGACTAAGATACCTTGAGTTTTCTTTTGACTAAAACTAGACTAAAATGACGAGACTTTTAGTCGACTAAAACTTGACTGACAAAAAAAGATATGTGAATGACTAAATATGACTAAAACTAACAAGGACATTTGGCACAAGACTAAGACTAAATTAAAAATAGGTGACGAAATTAACACAGTATTTGTGCATATACTGTACATATTTAGGGTCTGAATATTTTGCTTTAATGCCCATAGTCTGTGTAAATATCTTGTATAAATACAGTATTATTAATATTAATTTGCATTGCTCGCAGTGCTTCATTGTAATTCATTTCTATTTTTCATGGGTTTGAACTTTATTCAAATTTAAAATAAATTAATCTCTATAATGATATTTGGCATAGCATGCAGCACAACTAGTTTAATATTCTTAGATCGAGTAATTTTGGATAATGAAGGGGCTGGAAAAAACGTCTTTGAACATATCTTTGCATTTAGTACTCAACCTCCAGATCTACAGCATGTGTTGTAACTCAACCAATCATACTGATTTAATTCATCAGGATGTTTAGTGCTGTAGCATTCAGTGTGTTAATGAAAACGGCCGACTGCAATGATTCACACGTGCATTGAGGTCTGCAATCACCATACCTAAATCCTTCTAAAATCCCTCCCTGATCACAGATGGTCTTCACCATCGTGAGCTCATCTGCCAGTCTCATAATATGCACCATATGCTTCTCTCTGGGAGCTCGATCGCATCGCTGTCAGTCACAAACCAGGGCTGTAATTTCTCTGGCTGTTGGGTTGTTTGTAAACCTGGGATTTCGTCATGTAGACACTGGAGCAAAACATTTTGTTACGCTCCACAGGGTAGCAGTGATATTCAGAGTGGATTTTTGGGCCACTTTTACTGTGTTATTGTGTGTGTGTAATTGCAGTGAAATCATCTCCACCATGTGTGGAAGTGTTTCTGTGTCTTGTGGGAAACAGAAAACTAAAGTACTTAAGAACTAGTTTTACAATTTCTGGAGAAAATAAGATGTCTGTGCAATTTCTAGGTTGCAATAGTGATATTTTTGTAAGCAAAATTTATTAAAATTAAAGCAAACCAGTCTATTGGAATGTTGATTTGTTGTATAAATCAGTCAAAATGAAACCATGTGTAATATGAAGTTTTATCGCGTGCACGCACACACACACACACACACACACTCACTTCCTGTTGCCTCCCATTTACAATCTAGTGAATCAGTGTGATTTCTTACAGATGCAGGACGCATAAATATCTCTTATCTGTTGCTGTTCTCTCCTCTGGGCCTTGTTTCATTGGTCCTCACTTACAGGATGATGTCATTTTCTTGGCAAGAGTTCCGCTGCCTGATTGGTCCATTTATGAGTGCATATGTTGAATGTTTTCTTAAAAATCATCCCTGAGGAAATATTTCCGCTTACTTTCAGGTATCCTTTCCCTACGGTCTTCAGTACGTGCAGTAAGAAGGATCTCGCGGCGAGTTTGGAGAAAGGTGTGGGCATGTGTTTGTTCAACATGCCGGAGGTGAAGGTGCTCTACGGAGGCCAGAAATGTGGAAACGGATATGTCGAGGAGGGAGAGCAGTGCGATTGCGGAGATCTGGAGGTACATCAGAGCTCATGTGTGTATGTTTTCTTTTTAAAAACATATTTAATCCAGACATTTACATGTTGCATGCATATGTGCCACACATTTCACACTCTCCAGTGAGCATTATTAGCAGTCGCTCCTCCAAATCTGAAATAAACAGTTTTCTGTGACCACGCTGTGAGAAGAAGCACGAGAATGAGATGCATCTGTCACGCTGGACCAGGCGATTTTGCAAGGGCCGCAGAGAAAAAGCTTTTGTTTGTGTCTGAGCACTTCAGGTGTTCCCTGAGGGTTTAAATCTGTTCATTGATGTCTTTGTTGAAATGTTGCTGGCAGTGCAGAATGCATAGCAAAAAGGTACAATGTTTGTGTCTGTGCATTCGTCAACAATGCTCATGTTCAATTTATGAATTTCCACACAGCCAGCAATCAGAGAAAAACATCTGGGAAATTATTTAGACACAATTCTTACACATATGCAAATGTACTTGAGTCACAAATCGATTAGAAAAGAAATACTTCTTCTGCTCACCAAGGCTGCATTTATTTGATCAAAAATACAGTAAAAATGTAAAATTATTGCAATTTAAAATGGTTTTCCATTTAAATAAATCCTAAAATGTAATTTACTCCTGTGATCAAAGCTGTATTTTCAGCATCATTCCTCCAGTCTTCAGTGTCACATGATCTTCAGAAATCATTCTAATAGCCTGATTTGCGGCTCAAAAAAACATTTCTGCTATTATCAATGTTGAAAACAGTTGTATGAATGTGTGCCTCTGTAGGAGTGTCTGAATCCCTGCTGTAATGCCAGTACATGCACACTGAAGGAGGAAGCTGTATGTGCACATGGACAGTGTTGTGAAAACTGTCAGGTAACGTATGACGTTCATCATAATTTTTTTTATTCTTTGCTGTCTTTAATATCTTTTTAATTTCATGTACTTAAAATTGGGTTTATACATTTTATACATTTAACATTTATTTAGAAAATGTATTAAATGTTAAGTTATTTTAATGTTACTTAACATAATATTATAAAATATGAAATATTACCATATTATATTCATATGAATATTTACTTAAATTAAATCACTGTTCTATATGTGTTTTATTTATCAATGCATCTTTTTCACATTTCTATGTTTTTGTTTTTAAAAATAACAATGTCAACAAAAGTAGGCTTTTAAACCACCTAAAATACCAATATATATATATATATATATATATGTATATACATATACATGTATATTTGTAGTGCATATTACTCTAAAACAATAACATGCACTGATAAATCAATTACAATAAAACCAGGAACATTAAGAGAAACGTAAACTGTTATTTTGTATTGGATGAAAGGACTTAAGTAGTTTTCATGTGTTTGTTGTGTAGCTGAAGCCTGCAGGGACTCCGTGCCGTGAGTCCAGTAACTCCTGTGATCTGCCAGAGTTTTGCACAGGTGCCGATCCTCACTGTCCCGCTAATGTCTACCTGCACGACGGACACACCTGTCAGGGTGTGGATGGACACTGTTACAACGGCATCTGTCAGACACACGAGCAGCAGTGCATCACACTGTGGGGACAGGGTGAGGACAGCACCACCCGCAGGCCTGGAGGAACCTCTACAGCAGCCGTCTATACTTCATCATTATATGTGAAAAACATTGTGTGTGTTTAACAGGTGCAAAACCAGCTCCAGGAATCTGTTTCGAAAGAGTCAACTCGGCGGGAGATCCGTATGGAAACTGTGGAAAAGATGCAAAGGGATCGTTTGCCAAATGTGAAGCGCGGTAAGAGAAAATTCTTAATTTAAATGTTTTATGCAGCATTGCATCATCGATGGCAAACACAATTATACAGAAATAAAATGGTTTTGTTGTTGTTTTATAAGGCAGCTTTTTTTTACTAAATAGGTAGGTTCCATTGTGACAACTTGCCCCACACAAGCAAATGATGCGATAATGAAATGTTCTATAGCTTTGGGTCTTTAAGGTGTGTGTAAAAGAAATTGAAAACTAAATAAAGAAACATTCACTGGTGTGAAGAGTGTGACAACTAGCCCCGATCTTTCATACAGTGGGGTGTGGAGGTGGCATCATCAGGTGCATGTTTTTATATTCCAACAGATGACTGTTGAATTTGCTGCAAAATAAATTATTGTTTATTACAGATTTTGAAAAAAAAAATAGCTTTTAGTCAGTGCACTTCAGGACGACAGAAAATCAAAATTGACTTCTGAGGTGTGTTCATTCAGGTCTTTCAGTGTTTTTCTTCAAAAAATTTTGATTTAAATTCAATTTTAAATGAATTTCTCTCATCACTTTCGTCCCGTCCTGTTCTTTATTGACTGACTGTCTCACACACACACACACACACAAACGGACGAATCTGCTGAGAAATCAAACAGCCAGACAATTAACAACACAGGTCTTTCAAAGAAAGAGAACGCAAGCTTATTGAAAATGTCAGAGTAATTTGCATATGCAGGTAACACCTGTCATATACTTAGTTTTAATTGAGCTCAGATTGGCTGTTTTATTAAGTGCTTCATGGATCATATCCTCGATGTAGTAATTACGCTAATGACTGAAGTGTACAGACGGAGAGAGAAAGGGTTTCGGCCGCTAATGACTCTTTATTTTGGCCAAAGGGACTCTTGCCACGTTCTGTCTGTCTCTTTCTTTCTTTTTTGGACGCGACTGCGTGAGAAACTGCCCTGTGAATGCAGTAATTGGTCTTTTTTTGGAGAAGATGCCTCATTATTTCTCTGTGTTTTGGCTGCATTGGAATCAAAGATGCATTTCCCATTACCACGATCCACACTTCAGCGCTGTGAAAACACTGCAGATGTGTCAGTCTGGGAAACGCTCTGATTCATAACATGGGAACTGTTAGCGCCTGGAAACTTTGATCTGAATTTTTGATAAGTTCACAACCCCAAATTGGGTTACAGGTCTGTTCGGACAGCAGGGAAAAAACAAGGCTAAATGTAAAATGCAAAGCATAAATATTATTATTATTATTTATATCTTGTAATGTTCAATTTTTAAAATTGAAAAAAAAAATGCCTTTTAAATAGTTTGCTCCTGTTGTTTTCCTAGAGATGCTAAATGTGGGAAGATCCAGTGTCAGGGCGGAGCCAATCGGCCAGTGATTGGCACCAATGCCGTCTCAATAGAAACCAATATCCCGCTCCAGGAAGGAGGACGAATCCTCTGCCGAGGGACTCATGTGTACCTGGGAGACGACATGCCGGATCCAGGCCTCGTGCTTACTGGCACCAAGTGTGGAGAAAACATGGTAAAGAGAGTAATTAAACAAGCTTACCACGGCTTATTAAGTGTAACTCATGTAGATCCACAACATCAGGGCTGCAGAATGGGTTAAATTGTGTTGCTATGTGGTTTCTAGTGTATTCTGGATGAAGCTGGAGCTTATGTGTGGATTGCATTTAACTGATGTTTGGTGTTAACTTTATACTCACTTTAAATGAGTCATAAATCATGATTCGTTGTTGTTTTAATGGATAGCTAGTCTTTTCTAATAATTATTATAAGTATTTATTTGAATATTATTTATTTGCTCCCTAGAATTGAATTTCAAGAGCATTTAAAAAAAAATTAGTTCTAGTTAAATGTGCTGAAATTGGGCCAGACATCATATTTCTATCTACATTAGGCTCATTATAGGTTTACTAAATGCATATTTATATGTAAAAAAAAAAAAAAATAAGAATCCTGATATGCCTAGAATAAGTGTATTATGAAACATGTCAAACATCACAAATGTCGTTGTATACACAGTTGGCATTTTGCCTCAATCCATAGTTTATTTCTGACCCTGATATGACATCATTACAATTCATTCATAATTTGGTGCCATGCAAAAGTAAAATGCAATAACTGCATGTTTGGTCAAAATTGAGTTGTGAATTAAATCATACTTGTTAACTGAGGAAAGAAATGCCTCATTTGTCACATCCTGACATAATTAGAAATAACCCTGACATCATAGTATTAATAAAATGAAGTTAAGTGAAGCAGTAAATGTGTGAAACTGAATTGTGTGTGACACATGTACAGTATAAGACACTTTTGCACTGTTTGGATGGAGTTGAGCTGTCAATCATCACTAACTGACAGAACTAAATAAAGTGTGTGTGTGTGTGTGTGTGTGTGTGTGTGTGTGTGTGTGTGTGTGTGTGTGTGTTTCTGTAGATGTGTATAAACCGACAGTGTCAGAACATCAGTGTGCTCGGGGTTCACGACTGTTCGGCCAAGTGCAGTGGGCACGGGGTGAGTATATATCTATCTGTCCCCAATCGAAAGGTTGTGAGTTTGAGTCCTGGGCCGGCAGGAATTGTGGGTGGGGGGAGTGCATGTACAGTTCTCTCTCCACCTTCAATACCACGACTTAGGTGCCCTTGAGCAAGGCATCGAACCCCCAGCTGCTCCCCGGGCGCCGCAGCATAAATGGCTGCCCACTGCTCCGGGTGTGTGCTCACAGTGTGTGTGTGTGTGTTCACTGCTCTGTGTGTGTGCACTTTGGATGGGTTAAAAGCAGAGCACGAATTCTGAGTATGGGTCACCATACTTGGCCGAATGTCACGTCACTTTTTCACTCACTTTTTACACTTTAACTCAGAAATATTTCAGAAAGGTTGGTGGACAGGATTTCACATAGGCTTCAAGCAGCCCAGAAATCCATCTGAACCTATAATGGGACAGTTTCATCTCCATGGACCTACATACAGTGTAGAAATCTTCTTGATAAGATGAGGAATCTGAATCTAATGTGACACTCATGTCAAGATTACCATAATTACACGATGACAGCTCGTCTTCATGTCCTCAGTCTCATAAATGATTCATTTCTATGGCTACACTCATAACGCCAAACTGGGCTTAGTGTGATTTCTTTTAATTATGATGGCAAAGTGCATGACTACATGATTAATTCAGGTCAAATTCTTATGTAGAGCGCACATTGTTTTAAAGCAGCTATACGGAAAATCATGATGTTAATTTTAGAGTATTGTAACTTGTTCAGTATGTGTGATACTGAATACTTTCCTTCCTATATTTCTGTATCATCTTTTCATATGTAAAATGAAAGCATTTTATTTCCATTTATCAATTATAAAAATAAAATAAAATGATAAAACTAAGAAAATTTATATTATAACTAATTTTTTTTTTTTCTTGAGATTGAATGATGACCTGTACGTGTTTTTTTGAGAATCACCTAAGTAAACCCTTAATTTAATTGCTAAATGGAAATTGCATGATAATTTGGCATGCACATTCTCATTAGCACTAATTAATCATGATTTCAATCAGCGTTGTTTCATGTTTTCCTATACAGCACATCTAAATCTCTTTAAAACAAGGTTGATTTAGCAAAACTGCATAAAGCAGGACTTGTTTTTAGACGTTCGGATATTTTGGTTGTTTTCACATGAATTAAACTCAGAGCTTTAATGAACATTTGAGCTTCCAGCTCGTAATTACATGTCTGAACATAATGTGAATGATTTTCACAAGTTAGAAGATTATAGTAATTCATTTTTGCTGTTGTTGTTGTTATACATTTTGAATGAATGGAAGGATACATTATGATTTCAAATGAACATAATTATCGTAATTTTACTTTGACTTGCATGCAACTAAAAGCCACTGAGGACCTTGATTTAAAGTCATTCTCTTTCATTTAAGACTTGCTTCGATTTAATAGGAATAAGTAAAAATGCAAATGTAATTCAGGCTGATCTGATATACAAGTTTGATTAATTAATGCTGGCAGGTGTCAAAGTTAATGATGGGTCCTGGTTGGAAAGCTTCTTTTTCACATGGTGATAGTTTTACATGTTTACATTGTCTGTAAGAATCCTCGCTTTTTAAAATCTTCATTTAATTAAGCAAAGCATGTATAGATTACAGTAAAAATGAGTCCAGATGAGGTCTGTGTAAATACAGAGGGGTGAAACCTGACGGAGCTCCAGCATTATGACGGACATCACAATGAACGCAGTCTTCTTGAAGAACAGGTGCGATTGGTTACAGGTTTGTGCAGATAGTGAGAAACAGATAGTGGAAGTCCATGAATGAGCTCATGAATCTTCAGATTAGATCAAGATGTCCCTCTGAGTCCAACATCTGCGGCTCATCAGGACCAAGAGAGAAGAACCAGAAACAAATGCTGCCAAATGGAGGAAATAGGAAGTGTTTGAGTGTGTTTGGTAGATGTTGAGGAGGTGCACTTACAGACTTACAGCACGCAGGACATGATGACTGCTCAACACACACACACACCATAAACACATGATACTGGCAAAGTTGGATACTGAATAATTTCCTTCTTATATTCTGTGTTGTGTTAGCGTTTATAAAATGAATGTATTTTATTTCCATCGAGCAATTACATTGAGGGTTTACTAAGGACGTGAATCACAAGATAGCATGTCTAGGTCAAAACAACATATATAGTATTTTTATATTTTACAATATTAATAGCAATAAAATAATAACAATAATAATAATAATAATAATGCATGGAAAATACAGAATTATAATGTTATATATACATGCACGTGTACGTATAAAATATATTGTGGAATATAAAAAAAATATATAATATAAATATAATATATGTATGTATAATATAAATTTTATATATATATATGTATATATATATATATATATATATATATATATATATATATATAGTAATTTTTATTTATACTGTATATCATGTATATATATATATATATATATTTTTTTTTTTTTTTTTTTTTTTTTTTTTTTTTTTGCTTTGGCAAAGATACATTTATTCTTTCATTTACACTGGTATGTGCTTTTATCACTGTTAAAACTTCATTTAAACTCTAAAAGATTTTCCCGTTATGAAAAGTTCTGAATATTAATGCAGTGATCATGTGATGGGTCTGACATCACTGCTGTGTTCTTGTGTGTGTGTCGCATGCAGGTTTGTAATAATAATATGAACTGTCACTGTGAGTGGCTCTGGGCTCCTCCGTTCTGTGATAAAGCTGGGTTTGGAGGCAGTATGGACAGCGGCCCAATGAGACCAACAGGTATTAAACATGTCTCTGTGATCATTATACTGCTCTTCATCAGCATCTACTCAGTGTGTGTGTGTGTGTGTGTGTGTTTCTGTGCCTGCAGACAGCAGCAGTGTGACGGTGGGCATCCTGGTGGCGTTTCTGTGTCTGCTGTGTGTTGGAATAATTGTGTGCATTAAGAGAAAAACTCTGCTCAGTCTGTTCTTCAGCAATAAGAAGAACACCATTGAAAAACTGAGGTACTAAACTTGCACAGCTGAAATAGACAGTCATGCTGAGTCCATGCGGTACAGTTCACCACACAACTTCAGAATTTGTTTTTTCATGACCATTTTTGCTGCATATCTGACCTGCAGAACTAAACAGACAGTATCAAGTGTTGTGAATGGCTGACATCTGTGTGTCACCACACTTGTTGTGTTAATCAGAGCAAGAAGAGTCCCTTAACTCTGAATATGAGGAGGTGAATCTTAAGAGGAAAATTATTTTCATACCAAATATCTAAAGAAAAAAATTAAGAAATTGTTTTAGATGAAAGAAAATGAAACATATTTGTAACTCATTGTACTGCAAATGAATCATGTTTTTAATCAGAATGTTTGTCTTGTTTTCAAGCATAGAACATCTAAATGTTCTTAAAGTGAGATCAATTTACTTGAAAAGCAAAACTCCATAAACATGTAAATACTTTATCCCAGCTAACAAAAGATTAGCTTTTGCTAACATTCCCATTATGTTATGTAAACATAATTTCATGTTTTAAAAGCCCTTTTTCTTTGTTATGTGACTCTTAAGGTAACATTGCATTTTTATATTTTAGCAAAAGTTATGGGAATGTTACTTTTCAATGTTCTTTGAACACTTTGTAACAAGAAGTAATGTTTAAAAAATTTAGACGAATGTCCAGATTTCAGAATTGTATTAAGCATTATTAAATACCAGATAAAGTTACTGCAAGATGATGTTTTTGTACCTGTGAGAGAACCTTGCTAGAATGTGAAGGTCCGAGGAGGTTCCTTTTTAGATGGGATGTTGTTAAAAATGCACATCATAATTGCGATATCCTACACTGGGTTCTGTATTTGTGCTTTGCTGCAGGTCTGTGGGACCCAACAGACTGAACAGTCCAGTGCACACACTCTCATCTGCTCACACACACACTGGGATTCAAACACACTCCACATACAGAACATCTCCTCAGCGTCAGGCTTCAGCTGTACCACAAACAGCCAGCATATATAAGGTGTGTGTCATCCCTCAATTACATATTGCATGCATATGCACACACACACATGCATTGAGAGAGACACAAGCATATGCATATTTCATATTTGGATGCATATGTGTGTCACTTCACTATTTTATTTCTGTTCGGAGAGACAATTGCCGTCCATCTCTCACTCAAGAGATGTGTTTTTTTGTTTAATAATAAGCACAGGAAAGACAAAGTGAGCATTCTGCATTTAAAACCTGCTCTTTAGCTGTCAGACCACAGCTGTCCACCAGATTGTTGGAAAATCAGTAGAGACGCCTGTCAGCCAGATGGATTGTGGATGCATTTGTGATCTCAGGGCTGTTGTTGAGTAAAGCAGTTCAGATCTGTGATTAGAGGATGTGCGAAGTACCATGACTGACCCCTGTGGTGCACCGGATAGCCTGCGCTGTGAGAGACTGTGAGAGAAAGTCTCTTTAACGTCTCTTATGTTCACCAAGGCTGCATTTATGTGATCAGAAAAACAGAAACAATTTGAAATATTATTACAATTAAAAATATCTGTTTTCTTTGTGAATAAGTAATTATTCCCTTGATGCAAAACTGCATTTTGAGCATCATTAAAGTCTTCAGTAATACATGATCATTCAGAAATCATTCTAATCTGAAGAAATAGTGCTCTTGTGCTGCTTCATATTTTTATTGAAACTGATATTTTTAATTTTAGGATACTTTGATGAATAGAAAGTGAACAAATAAAAAACTAATTATTTTGTAACATTATAAATGTCTTTAGTCTCACTTTTGATCTATGTAATGAATCATTGCTGCATGAAAGTATAATTTCTTATATATATATATATTTGAATAATTTTTTAATTATTTTCTCACCCCAAACCTGTATTGGCTTTCTTTCTTCTGTGGGACACAAAATAAGATATTATGAAGAAATGTTCATGCTGCTCTTTAACATTATTAATACAGCGACAAAAAATTACAAAAGAAACTCCATGATAAGTACTATATTCTGAAGATTTTAGAAAGTGGCTGACATCAATGATAAACGTACATGTAGCATTTAAATCTTGTTTCCACTTCACTTCATTTCATCAAAGAAAATACAGGTTTGAAGCAACTTAAAGTTGAGTAAATGAACTGTTCCTTTAAGTTCGGCTGCAGTATCTGGTCCTCATAATGTGTGACGGTAACAAGGATAGATAGAGGATGTAGGTCTGTTTGATGTTAGGCAAGGTGAGGTTATACAGACACACACATACACGGTTTTTGTTCTTGTTACATCTGGCTGCAGGTCAAGAGCTCAAAACAGCTCTGATGTGCGAGTGTGTGCTCATATGAAAGTCATTTGTATCATTTAAAAAGGATAGCTCAGCCAAAAATGAGTCACCATTTACTGCATGTTGATCCAAATCTATATGACCTTCTCTTTCACAGAAGGAAACGTTATTCAGAATGTTCTAGCTGCTCCTTCTCATACTGAATGGTGCTCTCATGCTCCAAAAATGACATTAAACTCAATAAATACACTATAAAAAAATAGACCGTATGACTCGTGCACTATATCCCAGATCTTCTAAAGCCACCGTAGTATCTCAGTTGCAAGAGTGACGTTATTTCTAAATAAAAAAAAATATTTAAATTAAAATAAAATAAAAATGTTCGATGGAAAAACCTAATCTTAAAAAAATAAAAAATAAAATAGAAATGTTGCCATTGCCAATAAGTGAGATTAAATAAATTGAAGTACTAAAATAAAAACAAATTAAAGCTAAATAGAATATTATAAAACAAACAGAAAATAACAAATGCACATACCTAAATAATGGATTTTTGTCAAATAAAAAATATATAAATTTAAAATCTAAAACTAAATGCTAAAAATGACTCAAATAAGTGTGATCTGATGATTTATTTATTATTTTTGTTTACATACATTCATTGTTAAAGCAGCTTGAACATTCTGCCCAACATCACATTTTGTATTTCACGAAAGAAAGTCAAACTATTTTTAAGTGATATGAGAGTGAATAAATGACAGAAATTATTAATTTTGTGTGAATTCTGCTTTACTGCATTGTGCATGCTGTATATTGAATGTTCATTGAGATATTAATTGCCAGTCAAACCTGATGTTTACCTGTGTCTCTGTAGCCCCAGTCTCCTCTCCAGACGGTGGACTCTGTGGTCCCGTCTCATGGTCTCCTCCGTCTGCCCCCGTGCCCTCTGCTCCACCTCTCTCACACGCTGCCACTGGCACACACACACTCGTCTCCACCCAGAGCCCCTCCACCAGCACTCACACACACACACACATCCGCTCCACCAGCGGGAATGACCGGCCAGAACGTCTGCAAGATCGCCAGGGTGAGTGCAAATATACCAACACTGCAGGGGTTGCATATATAAAACAAGACTGGGTGTTTTGAGTGGTAGCTTGGGCATTGGTAGGGTGTTTTGGGTGATTATTAGGGTGTTAGGTAGTTACTAGTTTGTTGTGGGTGGTTCTTGGTGATTGCTTTGCGTTGTTGTTCTTCTGGGAGGGTATAAGGGCATTTTTAGGTGTTTGTCTCTAGATTTGTCATGGGCTCCTCCTTCAGTGTGTGTCTCTGACCTGTTTTATCATTCTGCAGGTGAAAATATCAGGTGTCTGATACTGAGAAAAATAACAGCACATTGATTTTGTTACTTAGCATTGGGGGTTTGTTCAAATCAATAACTATGAGCAATCGTACCACTCATAATAACATTGTGTACACTTCTATACATGTCAGCAGGTTCATTGTACTTTACTGATTTCATTTATTTTTATCGCTCTCTCATTCCCCAGCAGTGTTGCAATGGTGAGATAGAGCTGATTTTTAATGCACACTGTAGTATTTTATAATAGTTTTACAGTTTAATGTTGGCGCTCCAGTGGTGTGAACAGGCCTCTTTCATTAGAGCTCAGAGTCGTGTTAAATCTCAAGTGTGTTCAGAGGTTCATGCAATCCAAAGAAAATGCAGGGTGAAGCCTCTGGTCAGCCAATAAAAGACTGAGCGAGTCGATCAGAATGGAACGGAAACTCAAGGTTTTGACATTGCTTAAAATAGTCTGCCTCAGACAGATTGACAAACTCGATTTCAAAATGCATTGCTGTGTGCTGTATAGGTCATTGATCGGCTTGTGTTCAATGAAATACTTTGACTTCTAAACTCACTTTTTACTCTTCTGACACAATATCTTGGAATTATGTTTATTTTGGGTGTTTCCTCAGTGTTTATTGATACATGCAATTAATCAGCATATTATTAAATTATTTAGATTAAGAAATGTACAGTCCTAATAGACCAATTTTGGGTAGAAGTCAGAAAAACACTTGTAACAAGTGGAGGGAAACGGGTAAAATCCATGGAATAAGTATGTATTGTGCATTTGGATGTCAAAGTCGGAATGCAAATAATTTTAATAGAATCCTGTCGTCAAAGATGCTGTTTGAAGCTAAACACAGATGTTTAAACAGACAGACTATGGCTGAAAACTGCTATGATTACCTTACTTTAAAAGCAAAAATTAGATTTAAACAATAGGTCATAATATTCACATAATGTAGTTCACAGGGGACCTATTTTATTAGCCCTACAGTTACAGCATGAAATACTATTTAAATCTATTACTATTAATATTTTACTTAACATTTACTTATTTTATCTCACAATTCAGATTTTTTTCTTGCAAATGCAAGTTTTTATCTTCTAGTTAGGACTTTATAAATGTATTTAATTCAACAATTGCAAGTTTGTCAGTTCTGAGCAAAAAAGCAAAAAAGTTTTATATAAACTCATGATTCTGTTCCGAGGGGAAAAGAGAGATTTTGATTTGATCAGAATTGTGCAATTAGAATCTCAGAATTGTGAGAAAAATTTTGAATTGATAACCTCAAAATTATCTTTGTTTTACCCTTTTATTCCATGTCTTCCATATACTGATACTTTAAGACTGTCCTTTTCTGCCAGATAGGCTCCACCCACAAAAAAACTCACTGATGTTTGCAAACACAGACACTGTACAAACGTCTAGAAGTAACGTTCACATTTAAAGACATTTAAGCATCTCTAACATCTGCTGTCAAGGTAATGAGGTTGTTTATTAACCTCAGGAGGACACTTCAACACCAGCTGAATAATAATCTTAATTGCTCTTCCATTTGTAAAAATCTTACTAAAAGAGGCTGACGACAAAAAACAGAAAATGTGCATTAAATAACAATGGCTAGAATGGAGATGTTTGGCTCAAGGTAATGACCTGAGGTCATCTGTCTCAGACGAGGTTCATTAAATGCAGTGTCTGTGGACGGTCCACACATCTGCCTGTTTTTTGGTAAATCATAGCAATTTGTTGTTTTGTCCCATAAAAATCTACCTTTAAAAAAAGAGTCTTTGTATGTTTTATAAGATGACATGTGGATGGACGGCTTGCAGGAAGAGGAAGAGAATGAACAGGTGAAAATAAACCCAACCCTTTCAAAAGAAAACAAAAGGCACAAAACAAAACTTGCTAAAACATGACCTAATAAGACTTTAAAATGTAGTGTTCTTTGTTGGTTTTTGGTTTCAGCAAGATGGGTTTCTTGAACATTTATATCGGTTTTGGGGTTCTTTAAAACATTTTCTTTTGCATTAATGCATTTAGCGGGTGCTTTTATCCAAAAAGTGGTCACTAGGGGTTTAAAGAGGTTGATAGGGTGCTGCTAGAGTGTTCTGCGTAATTGCTGGGGCACTTGCTGAATAAAAGTAAAAATGTATTTTAAAAAACAATTGTACAGACACCAAACTTTTGAACAACAATGTACTATTAAATGAGATGATGAACAGAAGACCTGGGGTCTCAGATGTGTGTGTGTGTGTGTGTGTGTGTGTGTGTGTGTGTGTGTGTGTGTGTGTGTGTGTGTGTGTGTGTGTGTGTGTGTGTGTGTGTGTGTGTGTGTGTGTGTGTGTGTGTGTGTGTGTGTGTGTGTGTGTGAGACCTGGCAGGTCATTCATCGCTGATTCAGCTCTTCAAAACTTTCTGCTGTGGAAGCGTTGGCGAGGAGACACATGAGAGTCCCTCCATTCAAACTTTCTCAAGACCTTTTTATCAGCCACAAAAAACAAAGAGCGTCTGTCAACAGCAATCATGCAACGCTTGAGATATGAGCAGTTCAGAGCAATTCAGCTTCATATTGAAATGTAAAAGACAGAGGGATGCGAGCTGTGAAATCATGTTTGGATTTCTGTGGAGATGAGAGAGAATGAGGAGCAGATGGAGAGCAGGTAGCAGGTTATCATTACCTCATAGTCAGTGTGTAGATTGGGAACATATGAACGTGTCACATGACCCCTGGAGAGAGTCCCAATGGCAGCAGTGAAGCCACGCAATGTTAAATTAGCTTGTACTGCCCTCTGGTGGACAAAAGAAAGGAACTAGTATTTCTCAAGAGTTGGTCAGTGACCAAAACGTTAAAGGTCAGTCAGGATTATGGTTGAACCCTGCATAGTTGTTTTTCCATGCAACACAAAGGTATTTCAGATTTGCTGTCGTAAGCTCCAAAAATGTACTATGAAAGTAAACACAACATGTGCTGTTGCTGAAATTTCTTGGGAGAAATAAAAATGGAGAACAAACAGTTGATTATGTACAGTAGAGTATAGAGCTAAAAAAATGGATGTGAACAGCAGCTTGATGAGAACTGTTTCATTTCAAATTGACTGGATTGCAGATGTTAGTAATTTAAATTTAAACCAATAATGGTTACACAAAGAACCTTTCAGTGAAGAGTTATTAAAACATTTTCAGTCATCTTAATTTTACTACTACGAAGAACCGCTTTTGTAAAGGGAAGTTTCCATAGGTGTTAAGGGTTCTATATAAAGCCAGTAAGTGTGTAATCAGTTCAGTTCCTCAAATTTCTAACAGGCATTCGAGAAGCCCAGTGCACCCCAGAAGCCTCTTCCTGCAGACCCTCTGTGTCGAAACATCCGGGTGATTCGTAACCCTTCGGCAGTGCGACTTCCAGCGCCCATCCCGACCCCAGCCGCCCCGCGACCCACTCCTCACCCACAGCCCTGCAGGTACAGATACACCCAAGGAACACCTGCCCAAAGTGTCAAATCATTTTAAGCAATAGTTCACCCAAAAACTGAAACTTGCTGAAAACTTAATCACCCTCAAGCCATCTAGGATGTCGATGAGTTTCTTCATCAGATTTGGAGAAATGTAGCATTGCATCAGTGTCTCGTCAATGGATCCTCTGCAGTGAATGGGTGCCGTCAGAATGAGAGTCCAAACAGCTGATAAAAACATCACAATAATACACAAGTAATCCAGTCCATCAGTTAACATCTGGAGAAGCCAAAAGCTGTGTGATTATAAAAAAAAACAAATTCATCATCAGGACGTTTAAAGTTTAAACCATCGTTTCTGGAAAAAGACCATCTATAATCTGTAGTAATGCTTCCTCTAGTGCACAGATCAAGCACCATTTACAAGTCAAAAGAGTCCAAAACAGCTCTAAATAAATATGTAAGTGGATTTGAATTTGGTTTGAAGATTTATTTTGTTACAAATAAAGTTTTTGGCTTTTCAAGGCATGAATTGCTGGACTGGAGTGATGTGTGGATTACTTGTGTATTATTGTGATTTTTTTATTAGCTGTTTGGACTCTCATTCTGACGGCACCCATTCACTGCAGAGCATCTGTTGATGAGACACTGATGCAATGCTACATTTCTCCAAATCTGATGAAGAAACAAACTCATCTACATCGTAGATGGCTTGAGGGTGATTCTATTTTACATTTTAATTTATATCTTGAATGTCCTGAGGTTGACAAAATTTTCAGCAAATTTTCATTTTTGGGAGAACTGTTCCTTTAAGACAGTGTATGCTTTTTTGATTACCTTATTACTGGACTTGCAGGCCTCCTCCTAAACAGCCGCCCACCCTGCCGAAGCCTCACTTCACAGCCGGAGTGAAGTTCAGCAGCTGAGAGCCGAACAGAAGGGATCTCGTCCCTGGAGACGCTCGCTTTTTGCACTATGAACCTCTGCGGGACACGTGATGATGCGAGGGGTGACCTTTGACCCCAGCGGTGCTCTCCCTCTAAACGGTGCTATGAGTCCAAGCTCAGGTACATGTCACGTGTTATTTATGTCGGTTACAAGCGTATTTATTTGAGCACAGTGCACTGTGGTTGACACTTTCTCAAACGTTTACCAGATTGTCCTTTTGTCGTTGTTGCTATTGTTGTTGTTTTGACATTTTCTCGACTGTGTACCAGCAGATGAAGACGAGACGTGTTATCTGTGAACATGAACCACGTCACGTGGATGCTAAACTGGTTTGTAAACCAGATGTAAATGGAAACGTGAATTGGGAGTTGATGGTTCTGTGTCTGTGATGTTATTTGGTATATGAAAAGGGCTTTTTAAACAATTTCATTCGATTTAATGGCCATTTTTATTATATATTTCAAACATACCTGTACATTATTAAACCTGAATTACAGATGCAGAACTTAAGTGATGTTGAAGAAATCTATATAAAAATAATCTCACAATAACATGTCCAGGTCACATTTTATCCCAGATTAAAAGGAACAAAATGTTAAAATCAAATTTTGCATAAAGTAAAATTAGACTACTTTTTTTAAGGTATCTTGTTTTTCATTCTAAGAAAATTAAGCTGGTTTCCCCCTGATATTTTAATTATTTGAATAAATCTGAATATTTTGCTTTTTTATTTTAAATATTAGGCTATCCATGATGATTCTCATTACTGAAGTATTTTTTTGAATAGTAACAAAAATATTTTAAAAAGTAATGAAAATGAAAGAAAATGTTATTTTTATAGCACAAATAAAAGCAAATACTATTGAAAATATTACATTTAAATTATATATTTTAATTTTATTACTTATTTTATGCTGCATTTCTGGGAATTTGAGTGGAAAACGTGCTTAATTTTTGTCATAGAAATCTTAATGTTAAAATTAAGCATTCGTTACTTTTTCAGTCTCTGAATTTATTTTTGCAAACAAACAAGTTCATTAATTAATTCATTTAAAAATCATCCGGTCAGGATTATTTTCATTAGTTTATTGCAGTAATGGGGAATTAGAAACTGTGTTTAATGCAATCAGTCTTCAAAACAGGCTGTCGTACTACTTTTTGATTTTGAGATGAAATATGACCTGGACTTGCACAGGTTTACAATACTGTGCAGCTGAATAATGTTCTGAATTCACTTCATTTCACTAAACAAGTCTTGTTTCTCTCATTATTTTATTTTATTTTTTTATTTTTTTGAGTCTGAAAACATTTGCAACAAACAATATGCTCCAAATCCAGCTTTTGTTGATTTCAATGCTCGTAAGGATGATGGACAGACACAGACGTTGTGTTCCTGTGACCTGTCGGATGTTCAGATAGACAGTTCTTGAGAAGACCTTTACTGACTGGACAGATCTGAGAGCCAGAAAACCAAACCGGGCCCTGATGTCATGGTCATGCAGCCATATTCTCATAGATGTCCTTTGAAATAGTTACCGTTGGGAAATGATTAAACGGATTACATGGATTTCTTGCTTATTGACCCAAATAATGTTGCCACATGGAGCATTAAAAGTGGATTGTGGTTAATGAAAACAGACACATGAATCCTTCTCTAAATAGTCCCATAATCCCTCTGGTCTCCCTCAAACACGCTGTGGTCAGTGGTTTTGAATCACTGGCAAAGGTTCATGGGCGATTTGTCAGAGTAAATAAACACAGTGCACTAAAATTATCTGATGTGCACAAAACATTTAAAAACAGTTTTTGCAGTGATTATGGTCATGATTTACTGCCAAGGGGGTCAAAATGAACACAATTTGTGGTAACACTTAAAGCCTTTATATATAATGCATTAATTATGCACCTTATAATGCACTGTATGATCTCATGAATAATTGCAACCACAATTTACAATATTTATACAATTATAATACTTATCTATTCATTGTTACACCTTTAGAAAGTATAATGCATTAAAACAAACACATGACAAACAAACATTATAATGAATTTAACCTTTGGTTACAGTTATTTATGGATAACAGGGAACATTCTGTATATCTTTATAGTGCATTATACATAAAGGCTTGTTACTCAAATTAGCTTTGGTTCTGCAACTTACCACTTTGAGGAACTACATATAACTACATTACATAATATGACTAAATTGAATTGTAAGAATGATGCACAATGATGGAAAAGATTGAAAACAGACATGAAAGCATATTTTACCAATCAAAATTATACATGCTACCATTCAAAAGTTTTTTTTTTTGTGCACCAAGGCTGCATTTATTTGATCAAAATACAGTAAAAAGACCCTTTATATTCTGAAATAGTATTACAATTGAAAAATTACAATTTAGTTTAGTCTTCAGTGTCACATGATCCTTCAGGAATCATTATTTCAAATTATCAGAATTTTTTTGGAATAGAAATCTTTGGTAACAATGTCTTTACTGTCACTTTGAGTCAATTTAATACATCCTTGCTGAATAAAAATATTAATTTCTCTCTCAAAAAAAGTTTTGAATGGTACTGTATTTTAATAATAAATAATGAAAAATATACACACTTTGCAAATTTGACTCTGCATTTGTAAGTTGATGTTTGGCACTAATATACCTTGTTTTTATTCAAGACTGAGTCTTCTCACTTTATAATTTCTTGCCACTGAGCCATTCATGATCTCAAACGTGGGTCTCTTAGGCCTTTATTCTGACACCTTATGAGTGCCATTATATCTCAGTGTTTACATTTGTAAATTCATCTTCATTCACTGTATTAGCAAACATCGCGAGTGTCTCGATGCCTTTTTACAGTGTTAAACCACACAGTGCATTACAGTACGCACAGAGACTGTTCAGATCTAGACGCTGACTTGATGATACGATGATCACGTGTCTCTAGGTTAACTGCCTTGCTTCTTTTAATCACAGTTATTATTCACTTTGATTCACGTTGTATCTGCACTCAGTAAATCTGCTCATGTAATGCTCTTTTTGTTTTTTCTTCAGTGTCACGGGTGTAAACTGCTTTTTTATGATAATTCTTTGATTAATTAAGAAAATGTGAAATAAGAAACTGTACGTTGATGTCTGCAGCACACAAATAACGGCATAAAGGAATATGAAACCGAGGTGTGGTTTGTCTCATTTCTCTCACTTCTTATCCACAAACAGACTGATGATATTCTGAAAGAAAGATGAAACTGAAGAAATTGAATCAAAGAGCTGATTCATGAGTTGTATCCAGTTGTTTTACCCTCCTTTCAAAAGCACTACATTTGCACAGCACTGATTCCAGCCTAAAACAGAGAAAAAGTCCAGTCAGATTGGTGAAGCCAGAAAATGTGCTTTATGTTTAAAGAATAAG
This sequence comes from Carassius carassius, assembly GCF_963082965.1. NCBI lineage: Eukaryota > Metazoa > Chordata > Actinopteri > Cypriniformes > Cyprinidae > Carassius > Carassius carassius. Next base: position 27,433,670 of record NC_081794.1, read on the forward strand.
CCAAGAGGAAATTTGCATTGCTCTTTCATAACTCAGATGTCATTTAAGTATTAATTTTGTCTCACATTTCATCTAAAATTAAATAGGAGACATAAAAACAGACATGAAATATCGATGACATAAAACACAATGAATGTGTAGCAAAGCAGATCATTTAGTCTTTGGAAGGATTTGATGAAAAATAGTTTCAATTTCAGACTTAAGGAAATAAAAACTCTTTTCTTGTAAATATTTTTTTTTTTCAGACAAAAGAAAAAAGCAGTAAATAATGATCAAATGAAGCCTCTGAACTAAGATCTTTTTCAGGACAAGCATCTCAAAGTGAAACATCGTAGGAAACAGTCTCTCTATTTGATCTGATTTTAGGAGGTTCTGACCTGGTTCTGAAAGTCCAGCAGGATTTGAACTAGATGCTCATAATTATTCAGCACAGCCACCTGCAAGATAAACACCTTTACAGCCATCACATGCTTCACATGAATGACTTAAACATTATATACACAACACATACCAATATATGACTTTATCACTCACATTAAAGCATATAACTTCAAATATAAGCTAAGATTTTTATATGCTAAATTTCTACTATTATTTTACTGTTAATCATTTATATACTTTTCCAAATTGTATTGTTATTTTAAATCAGCTTTTAGCTTTAGTCATTTTTTTATGCCTTTCTGTTTAGCTTTTTTTTTTTTTAGCACACACACACCAGCATCAGGCTTTTCATGTGACAGGTGAAACATACAGGTGTGACAGGTGTTTCAGATTCACTACACACACACACACACACACAAGACCAACACAAACACACCAGTGTTAATGTAGTATCGCTGACATACTACGTAGTTTTATTAGTTAAAATACTCGTTTTTATTATTTTAGTTTCAGGTTTAGTTATTTTAGTACCTTAAGATAAACTAAACAAACATTATTACGAGTAAAACCTTTTTTATTATTATTTTTTTTTTAGTATTAGTTGATGAAAATGTCCCAGAACAGCTCATTTGCTTTTGACACTGTCCTATATATATATATATATACACAGTACAGACCAAAAGTTTGGAAACTACTATTTTTAATATTTTTGAAAAAAGTTTCTTCTGCTCATGAACCCTGCATTTATTTGATCAAAAATACAGAAAAAAACAGTAATATTGTTAAATATTATTACAACTTAAAATAATAGTTTTCTATTTGAATATACTTTAAAAAAAATTATTCCTGTGATGCAAAGCTGAATTTTCAGCATCATTCCTCCAGCTTCAGTGTCACATGTGACATCCAGTCGATCACATGATCATTTAGAAATCATTCTAATATTCTGATTTATTATGAGTGTTGAAACAGTTCTGCTGTCTAATATATTTGATCAATAAAAGGTTAAAAAGAACTGCATTTATTCAAAATAAAATAAAAAATTCTAATAATATATATTCTAATAATATATTTTCTTTACTATCACTTTTTATCAATTTAACACATCCTTGCTGAATAAAAGTATTGATTTTATTTTAAAAAAAAGAAAGAAAACAAAATAACTGACCCCGTATTACTGACCAGTAGTGTATATTGTTATTACAAAATATTTATATTTTAAAAACATATCTTTTTTTTTTACTTTTTATTCATCAAAGTATCCTAAAAAAGTATCACATGTTCTGAAAAAATATTAAGCGGCAGAACTGTTTCCAACTTTGATAATGAATCATCATATTAGAATGATTTCTGAAGGATCATGTGACAATGATCCTAAAAATTCAGCTTTGCATCACAGAAATAAATGATAATATAAAGTATAATAGATTTAAAAACAATTATTTTAAATTGTAATAATATATCACAATACTACATTTTTTCTGTATTTTTGATCAAATAAATGCAGGCTTGATGAGCAGAAGAAACTTCTTTCAAAAACATTAGAAATAGTCATGTTTCCAAACTTTTGGTCTGTACTGTATATATATATCTCTGCACAATGACAAAATCTGAACTCCAATAGAAGGCTAGATAGATAGATAGATAGATAGATAGATAGATAGATAGATAGATAGATAGATAGATAGATAGATAGATAGATAGATAGATAGATAGATAGATAGATAGATAGATGGTCATAATCATTCAAATGTAAGGAAAAATGAAAATTTTTATTAATTTAGCAAATTTGATACAACAGATCAGCCTTCAGCACTCTACCACTAGATGACACTGTCAACAATCCCAAAATGACCAGGACAATGTGGAGATAGAGAGTTTCTGTTCTGTTTTTCTGCAGATTATTCCCTTTAAGGTGTTATAAACATATCTATATGTTATTAAACTACAAGTGAAATACCTGTAGTAACTTAACTGATTAACCCATACACATAATAAAGCATTTATTGTGGCTATAGATTAAACGGGACGTCGTGCGTCCGCGTTCACGACCGCACTCCCTGTCCCGAGCGCGCACACGAGAGCGCAGTGCCAGAGAGCAGCTGTTCCCAGTATCGTGGGGTTTCCAGCACACGCACATCCAACTTCACGGAGGTTTTAAGGGTGTTTTGACACATGCACGAGCACAGAGGAGTAAAGCGTTTGTTTGATCGGTCCTCACTGGAGTGAGTTTGTTAATTTATTACAATAATCTCATGCGCGCAGCTGCTTATTATGACCGCAAACAGCGAGATCTCAGAAGGAGAGCTCCAGAGAGAGGAATCTGATGATCTGTTTGGGTTTGGAGATGACCTGGAGCTCAATCAGTTTGATGGACTGCCACATTCCTCCAGATACTACAGACTCCTGCAGGAGAGGAGAACTCTGCCTGTTTGGAAACACAGACATGAATTCATGACTTTGCTGGAAAATAATCAGATTATTATAGTCTCAGGCACAACAAAGACTGGCAAAAGCACACAGGTGAGTTTTTGAGATGTATGCATGCTCATTCATCAAGTTTCCACCACTTTTTGCTGTTGGTAAGATGCCAGACAGATGTCTGAACTTCAAGATATGTAAATTTGGCAGTTCCTTTTTATCTGGAATAATTGCCTGATGTTGAAATGCTAAGTTACGAGACACCTCAGATTTCAGGAGAATCTTAAGAAAGTGTGTAAATATAGCATCTGTTCTAATAATGCTTGAGAAGCACTAAATATAGCCTGAAGAAACATAAGCCCTGGCTGTCATGATGAACACTAACTTCAGAGTTTGAGAGCTTCAACTTTAATTGATAAGCTCCTCATTACTATGGAAATCAATAAGCTACTGAACATAACTGAGGCCTGTCACATGCATTATTGTTTAATTATTACCTGTTTAGTTATTCTCACTTTGTGCAAATTAAAATCTGGCTAATCGTGTTATGCCTCATCAGTTGAGAAAGAGGCCTGTGGAATAATTAGGCATAATGAACCCATATTAATGATGTAATTATTATCCATGTCTTGTTGCAAAGCTTGTATTTGTATTTAATTGATCAGTAAATTCCTCCATTGCATTCCAGTTCAACATCTAATTCAATTCAGATTCCAGAAATTCCAGAAACTGAACATCATAATAGACAACAAGAAACAGTTCGTGCCTGTATATGAGATGAGTTTCAGACATGCATGGTTGAAGTCATGTGGCCTGATCATATAGTCTATAATCTGTGCAAATATACTTTACTAGACATTTAAAGAGAGGTCATCAGTTCTGTGTCATGAAAGACTGTTTGCTGTGAGTCAGCTGCAACCATTGTGTTCAATCCTGTGAACAAATAGTGTGCCTTCAGCTGATGGTTTGGTCAGTCGTGACGGACTTCTTGCCTCTGCTTTCATTTTAATATCATTTGAGTTCAGCGATTGTAAAAGAAAAGAAAATGCTTTTAGAAAATAAGAAATAATCCATTTATTTAGATATACACTACTAAAAGTTTGAAATAATAGGAAAAAAAGTTTTATTTTTTATTTTTATGTGTTGCAATATCAACCAATATTAATATTGATAAAAATAAGAACCTATAATGTTAATAATAGAGCACCAATAACAGTTGATTATTTTAAACTAGTAAATCATTATATTAGAATGATTTCTTAAGGATCATGGAGTTGCATGACATTGTACAAAATATTAATGTAGAAAAGTTTGTAATAATATTTCATTACAATTCTTACTGTATTTTTATCAGATAAATGCAGACTTGAGACTTCTTTCAAAAACATTTAAAAGTCATAATCATTCCAAAGGTAGGGTAAACAAGTGACAAAAATCTGCCAACAGAACAGATCAAAATATTTGTCTTCTCAATATATAAATATCTTAATAATACTTAATACTTACAATGTCAGGATACTGGAAAACTGTAATACTGATAAAAACAAATAAAACATTTTTACTTTTAGATAATAAAATTCTATATTTTTGATGGATCTGTTTTTAAAATAAGACATATTTAAATAAATTTAATTAGAACAAGACATTAGATCAGACGTTTTCATTTTAAAATAATATATAATAAATTTAAGTAATAATTTTCTTTTATGCATTCATTTTTTACCTACTTGACCAGACATTAATAAGAGTTATTAATTATGTCATTAATAATGATCAGACACATTTCCATATATGTGTGTGTGTGTGTGTTTCATATATTTGACTAGACATAATTAATAATAAAATAAACATTTCCTTATAATATTAAGTTGATTGTCTTAAAATAAAAATAGAAAATAATAAAATAAAAAGTGGTGATTTTTTTATCTTTTATTTTTTTATGTTTTATCATCTGAAAGGTTACCGATCAGTGTCAATTTGGCATCAAGGCAAATTTTGCATATTGCACATGATGATTTGTGCATTATGTGTAAAGTGGAAATAGAAATCTTGCATCTGTTCAGTTCACCTGATCTGCTCAGGCTGAAGGTCTAAACCTGCAGCTGTAAAACAAGTCAAGGACAGGTCTGATTGTGAAAGCCATCCACAGGATACTGAAATCATCTCATTATATTATAATTTTTTTCTTAATGCAGGTTCTGTAATCTAATCGACTGCATCCAGATGCTGATAGCTTGTGTCCATGTCTTCAGATCCCTCAATGGTGTGCAGAGTTCTGTCTGTCTGCTCAGTATCAGCACGGTGTGGTGGTGTGCAGTCAGATCCAGAGACGACAGGCGGTCGATTTGGCTCTCCGTGTTGCAGACGAGATGGACATAAACATCGGGCACGAGATCGGATACAGCATCCCGCTGGAGACATGCTGCTCCAACGATACTATTCTCAGGTCTGAGTGAACCTCGCATGCATGCAGCCCTCAAAAGTGTGAAAAAACACAACTGAAATGCTCACTATCACCAAAAGTTTTCAAGTTGGTGATATTTTAGTTTTGTGCTTTGGCAGCTAAAGTATGAGAAGAATCTGCCATCTTCTGAAATGTTTTAAATACTTGAAGCCTTTTTGCTTTATTATAAACGCACTCAGTGGAGGTCAGGGAGGCATTATTTTTATTTAATTTTTGGATTTTACCAGACTTTAAAATGTAATAATAATTTAAAAGAAATATAATAATAATATTTAAAACAATAAAAACTATAATATTCAAATTTCAAATACGTCAGAACTTATTTTTAATAAAATAACAAATAGATATTTTATAAAAGTTTAATCAAATGTCTTATTTTATCATAGAAATATGTATAGTCAAATATGACTAAAATATATCAATACAAAACAAAAGAAATATAGTCTAAAACATTCATAAAAACATAAAGGTATAAATATATATATATCTTATTTGATTTCATAATACAAAAAGTCTAATCAAACATGTCTTTTATTTTATAAAGAAATGTCTAATTAAATGTCATTTTATTCTATAAATATGTCTAGTCAAATGACTAAAAATAAATTAATAAAATGAAATTAAAAAATATATAATATAAAAATATATCCATATTTATTTTATAAATACATCTAATTAAATGTCTTTCCTTATTATAAAAATTTGTTTAAAGCATATCAATAAAAAACATAATAAAATTTAATAAAATAATTTTTTTCTTTGTAAATTCATCTCCAGTCAAATAAATCTTATTTTGTTTTATTACAGAAATATGTCTAATCAAATGTCTTATTTTATATTAGAAGTATGTAGAAGTATTATATTATATTAAGAAGTATTATATTAGGTTTTGTTGAATAATATAGATAGAACTTTGTACAATTATGCATCTTTCTACATCTATATATTTAGCATATTTATCTGTAGCCTAAATGTCAAAACTAAAACGGCGTTCTGGTTGCAGGTACTGCACTGATGATGTCCTGCTGGGGGAGATGATGTCAGAGCCCCTGCTGGAGCATTATGGGGTGTTGGTGATAGACCAGGCCCATGAGAGGACCGTGAGCACAGATGTTCTGCTGGGTCTGCTGAGAGAGGTGCTTCTCCATCGGCCTGAGCTCAGGGTGGTGGTCCTGTCCGCTCCGCCTGCTTCAGACACGCTCCTCACGCATTATGGGAACGTCCCACACCTGCACCTGGACGCCCCGTGCGCCGTTGAAGTGATCCACAGCAACAGCAGCAGAGCTGAAAGCTTCCATTCAGCTCTGAGACTCACGCTGGAGGTCCATCGGTCCAGAGAGCCTGGAGACGTAGCTGTGTTTCTAGCTTCAGAGCAGGTGAGATGAAGTGTATTAGGGGATTAGAACAACTTGTGAACTTTTATGCTTTACAATTTATTGTAGCAATAATTAAAGCATTATTATTATTAAATTATCTGGACAATTAACGAGCATTAACCTGGAATGATCCAAGAGCTGGAGAGTTTCACTAAAAGTGAATATTTGATGAACGAATGAATGCGTGAGTGAATGAATGAATGCGTGAATGTTTGATTGAGTGAATGAATGCATAAATGTGTGATTGAGTGAATTAATGAATTAATGCATGAGTATATTAATAAGTGAATGAATGAATGAGTGAGTGAGTGAGTGAGTGACTGAATGAACGAATTTGTGAGTGACTGAATGAATGAATGTGTGAGTGAGTGAATGTTTGTGTGAGTGAGTGAATGTTTGTGTGAGTGAATGAATGCATAAATGTGTGATTGAGTGAATTAATAAATTCATGCATGAGTATATTACTGAAGTGAATGAATGAATGAGTATATTAATGAGTGAGTGAGCGAGTGAGTGAGTGAGTGACTGAATGAATGTGTGAGTAAATGCGTGAGTGAGTGAATGTGTGAACGAGTGAGTGAATTAATGAGTGAGTGAGTGAATTAATGAGCGAGTGAATGAGTGAATGAGTGAGTGAGTGAGTGAGTGAGTGAGTGAGTGAATTAATGAGCGAGTGAATGTGTGAATGAGTGAGTGAGTGAGTGAGTGAATGAGTGAGTGAATTAATGAGTGAGTGAGTGAATTAATGAGTGAGTGAGTGAGTGAGTGAGTGAGTGAATAAATGAATGCGTGAGTGAGTGAATGAATGCATAAGTGAGTGAGTGAATGAATGTGTGTGTGAGTGAGTGAGTGAATGCGTGAGTGAGTGAGTGAATGAATGAATGCGTGAGTGAGTGAATGAATGAATGCGTGAGAGTGAGTGGGTGAGTGAATGAATGAATGAATGCGTGAGTGAGTGAATGAATGCGTAAGTGAGTGAGTGAATGAATGCGTAAGTGAGTGAGTGAATAAATTAATGCGTGAGTGAGTGAGTCAATGAATGTGTGAGTGAGTGAGTGAGTGAGTGAGTGAATGTGTGAATGAGTTAGTGAGTGAGTGAATTAATGAGTGAGTGAGTGAGTGAGTGAATAAATGCGTGAGTGAATTAATGAGTGAGTGTGTGAGTGAGTGAGTGAATAAATGAATGCGTGAGTGAGTGAGTGAATGAATGCGTAAGTGAGTGAATGAATGAATGTGTGAGTGAGTGAGTGAGTGAATGCGTGAGTGAGTGAATGAATGAATGTGTGAGTGAATGAATGAATGAATGAATGAATGCGTGAGTGAGTGAATGAATGCGTAAGTGAGTGAGTGAATAAATGAGTGAGTGAGTGAATAAATTAATGCGTGAGTGAATGAATGTGTGAGTGAGTGAGTGAGTGAGTGAGTGAGTGAGTGAATGTGTGAATGAGTTAGTGAGTGAGTGAATTAATGAGTGAGTGAGTGAGTGAGTGAGTGAGTGAGTGAGTGAGTGAGTGAATAAATGCGTGAGTGAGTGAGTGAGTGAATGAATGAATGTGTGAGTGAGTAAGTGAATGAATGAATGAGTGAGTGGGTGAATGAATGAATGAATGCGTGAGTGAGTGAATGAATGAATGAATGAATGCGTGAGGGAGTGAATGAATGAATGCATGAGTGAGTGAGTGAATGAATGCGTGAGTGAGTGAGTGAGTGAGTGAGTGAATGAATGAATGCGTGAGTGAGTTAGTGAATGAATGCATGAGTGAATGAATGAATGCGTGAGTGAGTGAGTGAATGAATGCATGAGTGAGTGAGTGAATGAATGCGTGAGTGAGTGAGTGAGTGAGTGAGTGAGTGAATGAATGAATGCGTGAGTGAGTTAGTGAATGAATGCGTGAGTGAGTTAGTGAATGAATGCGTGAGTGAGTGAATGAATGCGTGAGTGAGTGAGTGAATGAATGCTTGAGTGAGTGAGTGAATTAATGCGTGAGTTAGGGCTGGACGATTCATCGAAAAGTAAACGAAACCGAAATTCAGAACCTCTAACCGACGTAATTTTCCCATGTCGGTTTTTTCATTTTTTTAATCCTGTTAATACTTCCCCCTCAAAAGCATACTAGCGCGTGTGTAGCCACATGATCTGCCCTGTCCAGTCAGTGGCATAAAAGCAAAACACGGAGGTGAACGCCGGTTCAACACATAGTGATGGCGCACGAGCGGTGAACCTTGCGTCTTCACTAAACTTTGTCAGTTGTATTTGTTTTATGGTTTGGACGTCGGATGTGTATTATTATATCGAGCTACCATGTTCGCGCAGCTGCATTGTGGCACAAACACTCATATAAACAGTAGCTGTGAAGATCGCGTGCACAGAGGAACGCAGAAATTAGTTGTCAGCTCTGTCCTGTGATTTATCACTAAAGTAGCTTAGAATCTCAAAACTTATTATAGCATATTTTTCTACTTTTGAAGGAACTAGGCTATTTACAATAATATAGAGACTGTATGACTAATTTACACACACAATCACTCGTACTGGTGCTGTGCAACCCTCTACATTGCGAGTAAATCACTGGCTTTCTTAATATCTTAAGCATCACCACCAGTCTTAAGTTCAGTTAAAATGACAAATATGCATTCATTTATGGTTACCAAGTTTTAGTTCTAATCACTATCACAAGTTCTATAATTAAATAGTGCTTAACCAAAATATAATGCTTGACTGACTGAATAAGAAGCTAAGATTTAAGAAGCTGTGCCATTTTACAAGATAAACTGATTAGAATATATATATATATATATATATATATATATATATATATATATATATATATATATATATATATATATATATATTTACGTGTGTGTGTGTGTAAAATAGTATATCAGTCTGGCGAGTAAACAACAATTTTTACTAGCCAATGGCGATTATATTGCCAAGGTGTGTGTAGAGGGTTGCTGTATCTTATCTTTATTTATCTCTTACACCGAGCAATAATCTTTAAGAAATGTTACGAACGTAGATAAAATAACTAAATAACTGCTGATAGTGAGCTATGATGTCAGATCGCTCTTTCAATAGGGAAAAATATCTCACCATATTTACAGTACAAACCTTGTCACTGAACTATGAGGGCAAAAAAAAAAAAACAGAAACAAAATAATCGTTCATTAATCGTAATCAAGGTAAAATGTTCAATTAATCGAGGTTTTGATTTTAGGCCATAATCGTCCAGCCCTAGCTTGAGTGAGTGAATGCTTGAGTGAATAAATGATCGAGTAAATTAATTCATGGCTGCATGACTGAATGCATCCAGCTCACTGATCTAATAGATAAGAGCATTTGTGTTAATTGGTCTGGTACACTAATGTTTACAAGTTTTTGTGTTTGAAAAAAGTCTTAGCCACTGCTGCATTTGAGCAAAAATACAATTAAAAACAGTAATATGGTGAAATAATTTTGCAGTTTAAATCAGCTGTTTTCTATTTGAACATATTGTAAAATGTAATTAATTCCAGTGATAGCAATGGCATTATTTTGTACAGTATAAATTTCTTTACTGTATTTACTGTTCTCAGATGTTTTTGTGATATTCTATGTGTAAATATGAGTCCCATCTTCAAGTAACCTAACAGCACACCAGCAAGGGAACTAGTTGCACACAGAAAATGGGGTTGGATGTTGTTCAAGTAATCTTAACCTTTAGTAGTAGCAGTAGTGATGCTTGCTGTAGTGAACAGCACTAACACAGTGTTCTCCGTGATGACAATGACATTGTTGTGTTCAGCACGGTCAGCAGAGTCTGTCTGAATGAATACGTCCACTCAGCTCTTCCACTCTGCACTGTAAAATCACTTTAATGAAACATACATAGATTTAACTAGTTTAATCAATCACAATATTACAGACAGTTACCAATCACTTTTTTCAACATCAACAGATGGTAGAACAGAAGCTGCATCTGTTTATTTGCACAGACTGTTTAATGCTGTTCATGTACATATGTTTGTGCAAAAATTGCATAATGTACAGTAAATAGCCTTTAAATAAAAAAACAGTAACTCATTAGATGATGAAGCTGCTATATCATAACAAAATTACTGTTGATTATTGGTCTTCATATTTTGTGGGGAAATAAAAGCAGTCCTATTTTTACAGCTGTTTATGAATTTGCTTGTTGCTTTGTACAGTTTAGACAATCAAGACCCTTTGTAGCATGAAAAACAAAACCATTCTTTTGCAAAAGCTGAATCTCTGGAATCTTTTCTGCACTTTTGTTTATAATGATGAGCAAATTGACAATTGCTAAATAAAAAGTCAACGAGAAGTGCACTAAACAACTGTTCTCTCCAGTGGCGAATCAAAAGCTTGTGTGTGTGTGTTTCAGGAGGTGCTCTGTGCCTGTAATATTCTCTCTAAAGACGCATCCAGGATGAGTGCATCTCTGGGAGAACTGAGAGTAGTTCCTCTGTGTCCTGGATACTCTGTAATGTGTTCACCAATCACAGAAAGCCCACAGATGAGTAGGCGGGTCTTCGTTTCCTGTAGCCAATCAGAGGACCTGTTCTGGCCGGTGGACACCATTACTTTTGTCATCGATACTGGAGTAGAGAAAAGATTAGTGAGTGTGCTGAAAACTGCGTTCGTTGTTGGTTTTGTAGCTTTTCGATTCAAAAAGTTCACTGTTTTGCAAATGTATTTTAGCAGTCTTGTGACTGTAAATTCATGGTATTGTTTGTAGGTGTATAACCCACGAGTGAGAGCCAGTTCAGAGGTCATCCGACCCATCAGTAAATGTCAAGCAGAAATCCGTAAACGACTGACCGGATCAACAGGTGTGTACAGTTTAATGGAAATCACAGTTCGGTTTGCAATGTTTTACATTTATTTGCAAACCGAACTGTGATTTCCATTAAACTGTCATTACTGATGTCATTACTGTTGGTTGCATTTTAAATAAATAAACATAAATTATACATAAGTGGATATACAAAATGAATGAATAAAAGAAGTGTATATTTTGTCTTTATTCCTTAATTCATTTAATGTCATATTAATTTATTTAATATTATATTTAATATAATTTAATACATTATTTTATAATTTATTAGTATTATTTAATATTATGTTTATTATTTAATAAATGATTATATTATAAATTTTTTTTATTATTATTATTATTATTATACATTGTTTTATGATTATAATCAGATTGTACTGTAAGAAAATGAATTTCCAAAAACCTAAGAAGTGATTAAAATTAGCTCTCCGTTAAGCGTGATGAAAAATTTTGAAGAGGAATAAAAAGCACTTAAGCTTTAAATCAGTTGCATGTAATTTCACAGCATTTGTTTGGCTGCTCAGTGGAGAGTAATTGTCAGTAGTGAATCACTGTTGAATGTGTTTGTTTGAAGGGAAGTGCTTCTGTTTGTATCCTGAGGACATCGAGCTGCCTGCTGAGATCCCTCCTCGCATTCTGGAGTCCAACATCACGTCAACAGCGCTCTATCTGAAGAGGATGGAGACGGCCGGGATCAGACACTGTGACTTCATCAGCAGACCTGGTGGGTCAGATTTCATTTCATTCAGACCAGGATTTCACAGTGGCATATGAGAGCTCTAATAATGATGACAATAATAAGTTTATTTTATAGCGCCTTTCTGCAAACTCAAGAGAGGGTTGTCTACATTCAGCTTTACCAATGAGTAGAATATCAGTAAACTATGGAAGCCCATTTCAGTCATAAAAAACAAATCACATGCACTTTTTTTTTTGTGAGTAAAAAAAAAACAGAATTCAGACTTTTTCTTTCAATTCTGAGTTTATATCTGACAAAATCAAAATTTTGAGTTTATATTCGACAAAATATTGCAATTCTGAGTTTATATCTGACAAAATCTTGCAATTATGAGTTTATATCTGACAAAATCTTGCAATTATGAGTTTAGATCTGACAAAATCTTGCAATTTTAACTATATATCTGAAGAAATCTTGCAATTATGACTTTATATCTTACAAAATCTCACAATTCTGACTTTATATCTGACAAAATCTCGCAATTTTGAGTATATATCTGACGAAATCTCGCAATTGAGTTTATATCTGACGAAATCTCGAAATTGAGTTTATATCTGACAAAATCTCGCAATTGAGTTTATATCTGACGAAATCTCGAAATTGAGTTTATATCTGACAAAATCTCGCAATTCAGTTTATGTCTGAAAAATTTCTCGCAATTCTGAGTTTATATCTGACAAAATCTAGCAATTGAGTTTATATCTGACAAAATCTCGCAATTCTGACTTTCTGACTTCATATCTGACGAAATCTCGCAATTTTAAAGTATATATCTGACGAAATCTCGCAATTCTGAGTTTATATCTGGCAAAATCTCGCAATTGAGTTTATATCTGACAAAATCTCACAATTCTGACTTTCTGACTATATATCTGACGAAATCTCGCAATTCTGCGTTTATATCTGACGAAATCTCACAATTCTGACTTTATATCTGATGAAATCTCGAAATTTTGAGTTTAAATATGACAAAATATTGCAATTCCGAGTTTATATCTGGCAAAATCTCACAATTCTGAGCTTATATCTTTCAGTTCTGAATTGCAAAGGGGGAAAAAAGAGAGAATGATCTTTTTAAAATTTTTCATTGTTTTATTTTTTTATCCAAGCTTCCATAATAAACACCATTGATAGCTCACCTAGAAGAGGTAGAGTTTTTAATGAACGTGGCAGGTTTAGCCTGTAAAGTATCACTGTAGACTATAATTGTTGCTATTTTGAAACTGTGTGGATGGGTTTCTGGTTTCTGACTGGCGTTCGGTCATGTGTGCATTTGCTGAACTGAGAGCTCTTCTGTCTGCTGGGTTTACACTCTTTGTTTCTGGATGGTGGGAAGCTCAGAGGAGAAAGAGAGAAATTCATTAGTGACCAAACACACACAATACACAGGAAGAGAAGGTCTCATTCAGTGTCTTTTAGAAATACCAGAGAAAACTGCCCAGACTTGTTTCATTAGTTAACACATTTAATAAATTGTGGAAGGACACATTTGCATGTTTTTTGCTTTGATTTGCACTTCCAGATCCCGAGGGCCTCATGCAGGCGTTGGAGGAGCTTGATTATCTCGCTGCTTTGGACAACTATGGAAACCTGTCTGAGATGGGCATCATCATGTCAGAGCTTCCTCTGGATCCACAGATGGCGAAGGCTCTGTTAGCGTCCTGTGAGTTTGACTGCGCTAGCGAGATTCTAACCATTGCTGCAATGCTAACAGGTAAAGCTTGAACACACTGTAAAATGTGGCTAACTGATTTCCAATGACTAATAGCCAGTCAGCCATGTGTTATATATATTTTCATTTATATATATATATATATATATATATATATATATATATATATATATATATATATATATATATATATATATCATATGAATATTATCCATATGTATTATTAATTAAAGACATGGATGGGTTATAAAGAGAAGTTAATTTAAAGAAATAAATTACGTATTTTATATATTATTTATAATATTAGATTACATTTTAAAATAATGAATTATTATGCATGTTATGCATATTTATTATTAATAAAATTTAACTATATAAATGTGTGTATTAATAATATTAAACTAAATGTAAAAAAAAAAACTGAAATATATATAGTTGATTTTTTTTTTGTAATACATTAATTGTAAATATTGATACAATTATGTGTGTGTGTGTATATATATATATTTTTTGAGTTATTTATTCAGGTATTTATTTATTAGAAAAAAAACTAATTATTAGAATTGAAAAATTTGAAATGAATAGTTTCTAGAAAAGAACTTGTATAAATATATTGTTCAGAATAAATATATTTAAAGTTACAAATCATCATGATTCGTGGCATCATTTCCATGTTCTTTCAGGACTCTTGATAGTGAAGTATTTTATTAATGCACAAGCGGCAGTGTACCTAAATGAATCTCTAACTATGCTAGGTATGGATATGTTTTAAAAACACACTCACACTCGATCCGTCTTCATGCACCTGTTTCCATCAGCACCAAGCTGCTTCATCGATCCTCCCGTTGGCATGGTAACAGAAGTCATGCGCTGTCATATGAAGCTCCAGCATCCAGAAGGTGACCACTTCACCCTCATCAACATCTACAACACCTTCAAACGCAGCCAGAGGGAACCATGTGAGCACCGCTCTTCCTCTCATGAGTGCTCAGGTGAAGAGTGAGAGTGTGTTAAGCGTCTCTCTCTCTCTGTCTGTCTGTATGTGTGTGTGTCAGGTCTCAGTCAGGAGCAGTGGTGTGAGGAGTACTTCCTGTGCTGTGATGCCTTGCAGACTGCAGACGCCATCAGAGCTCAACTCACAGACGTCCTCAAACGCATCGAGCTGCCCATCTCAGAAGCAGCCTTTGGCACCAAAACCAACGCACTCAACATCAAGAGAGCGCTGCTCGCGGGCTTCTTCATGCAGGTCTGAAAACATACGTTCTTATGGACATATGCAGTAAGTTTTTTCTTTAATGTCGTAATGTATTTTTAACTGATGTATAAATGTAGTGTTTTTTTTTTTGTTTTTTTACTCATGTTTTCTCTTGGTTCATTTCTCTCGGTTCATGTCAAATTAATTTTGATAAGTTATTTTTTATTTATTGTTTTATTTACTCAGTTAAATTTTTTTAATTTATTGTTTTATTTACTCATTATATATTTTATTTTATTTATTGTTTTATTTATTGTTTATTTTTTATTTATTGTTTTATTTAATCAGTTTAAAAATATTGTTTTATTTACTCAGTTAAAAATAATATAGTTTTATTTACTCGTTTATTTTTTGTTTTATTTACTCATTGTTTATTTTATTACATTTTGAGCTATATATATATATATATATATATATATAATATATTTTTTTTTTAATTAATTTCTCTGAGGTCCACTTTTAATGGTAGTAAGGTTTAACATTCATAAACCTTTTTGAGCTGTATTTTAACTTTTTATTTTATTCACTCATTCCCCAGAGGTTCGTTTAATATTTATCCAGGTGCTGTATTTATTTCATTTTATTTCATTTACTAATCTCCTTAAGGTCCACTTAGTGTGCAAATAAAGCTTCAGAAATATTTTTGAATTATATTTCCGTATTTGCATTATTTAAAAAAAAAATTGTTGTTTGTTTGTTTGCCTGAGGTCCATTTATAATATTTGTATAAGTTTCATAACCTATCAGAAAGTTCTTAGCCGTATTTATATTTATTTAAAAGACAATTTGGTTATTTATTCATTCATTTTTATTTATTTATTCATTCCACTGTCCAGTGTCCATTTCTGTTAGTAAAGTTTCATTTGTTTTTAATTATAATTATTGTTTGTCATTTTCATAATGTTATTTTTTATTATTATTTATTTAAATTTCCATTTTAATAAATAGTTTTCTAAAAAAGAAAAAACTGATAGCTGTTAGTACAAAAACTTAGTCCAAACTGTTTTTCCTCAGGGCTTGAGTTTGAAGTGTCAGTCATGATTGTGTGTTCTGGAGCTCTCCTGTGTCCCTCAGATGGCCAGAGATGTGGACGGTTCGGGGAATT